>NW_027280407.1:0-238811 GCF_046629955.1 Centroberyx affinis
TTCAGCTTGTAACAGTCAATTATATGAATCTTAGTCATCCACTTTGGGTTATGTTGCAACCTGTGTGTGTGTGTGTGTGTGTGTGGATTGGAGTCGGCGGGGACGTTTTCCTGGCCCTTCTCTTGATCTTCCCTTGTTTTCCAGTCACTATCACACATCTTTGGTAGGGATTCAGCACCCACACCCATTCTGCATGAAAATGTGACAGCGAGAACATCATACGACAGAGTTCATTCAAGTTTTGCTTTGGAAACACACACACATGATGCTTGCTGTATTAAAAACCAAGAGGATAATGCATTACAGTGCAATAGCAGCATGCCATAATCCTTTCCTATCTCCTAGTCTTCCCTCGTAGGCTACTGTCAAGTGAATGGCTTATACCTGTTTAGTTTGCATGCACGTGCAAAATGTGCAGACAGACTGACAGGAAGACAGAGAGAGAGAGAGAGAGAGAGAAAGAGAGAGTACATAGAGTGCAGAAGTGGGCAAGAACACAACTGGATCGACTGTTTTCATTCAAACACCAGGCAGCCAGTCAAATTCAAGCAGTCACATCTGCATCATGAGGGAAAGACCAAGCACACTCAAATCGTGGGCAACAGCGACGCCTACTGGTGGGCCACAGTACAGCAAGTTAAAGTGACGTCGATGACAAATCATTGAATGTAATAAATGAAATACACATAAGCCTATTGTATTGCAAGTCATCACAACATGACTCACAATATAATAATCACTTCCATGTGAACTCATTTTTGCATTCCTCCAATGAACTTAAAGCTGCGCCATGACATTTTAGGAGGACATATTGAAAATCTGAAATGTTTTAAATTAAGTAGGCTATATGAGTATAAATGAAGTGTTGGAAGAGTGAAATTGGGTCCCTGGAACACTGTTTAAGCTTGAAAGAAGCAGTTTTGCTGTGATGAAACTGTCTCATATGTTTACAATACAAAGAAGCATATTGGTTCTCTTTTTTTCCTTTTAAAATGGTGCATTTTCGGGATGTGTGGTGAGATTTAAAATCCGTTTTTTAACATTTGTGATTGATTATGATGCGCGTCATGTTTGTTCCCAGAAACTACAAAATGCAGCTGTCATTTTCCTCTTTTCGCCTCACTTTCATAGAGTGGGCCTGTGTGAAGCTGGTGAGATGCTGCCTCCTGCTGATGGTAATGATGAAATACTGTTCCAGTCAACCCAACTGAAATATATTGTTGCTCTGTAAGAATGGAATAAGTGGCAGTGCGGCATATCCTTCCTGTCATGTGCCAAGTACTGTTCATTTTGAGGTTGTTGTGTTTTTTGAGGGTTATAACAAAACAGGAATATAAATGAGGGATACATCCTACCAGTACTGAATGGCAACGTTGGTAAAACACTGGTTTCACAACGGTTTAATGTAAAAGCTAAAAAGATGTTTTATTTACTGTCTTGATGATTGCCTATATATCAAACCCCCTATAATATTTATATAATATTCCAATAGGGACCCACAGTGTGTCTGTGGTACTTTATATTTCCTATGGTATCACTATAATATTCCTATACAGTCTTAGTTTTGCTACATTTGTATGGTGCCCTTCTCAAATTTATCACAGGATGACAATAGTTATTTTTCTGAAAGGTTCAGTTGTTCATAATAACCTATAAACATACAGTGTTACATCAGGCGTACATGTATTGATTCGCCTCCCTGTTGTGAAAAGATTTCTACTATTTAGTGTATAAACTTACATAAAGATACATCACTGCTGCACTAGTAGAAAATAACTGCTCCAGGTGAGGCTCGAACTCACAACCTCGGCATTGCTCTACATTGTACTGTCATATAAGTACCGCGCGCTAACCGATTGCGCCACTGGAGCTCACTGTCCCTGCTCCGCAGTTGGGTTTATAAACAAGCCACAGTGAACAATTGCTGTTAGAGTGTGTGTTTCTAATGATAACACACTCTCTTGATTAGCGCTTCAACGACCGCTGCTTTGTAAACCGATGCCCCGTTAAAACGTATAGGAATCACTTTGACCGAGCGGACCCCGAAGTGACACCGTAATGGACTCGGTGATAGGATTGCCACTTGCCAGATGCCCGATTTTCGACCGGACTGTCCGGTTTTCAGATGCATTGCCCGGGTTCGCTCAGAAAGGTCGACCGGACCTTCAAATGTCCGGTCAAAATCATTCTGTCAATAATAGCCTATTCCACTAATTCGACCCTGGCCGATATTTCCCTATCATGGGTGGGCATTTGCGGCTTTAACAGGCTAGAAAGGTTTTGATAGGCTCATGACTAGCGCGGTTGTGATCTCCACCAATCACAAGTGACTATTTCACCCCACATGGGTGGCTGTTTTATTGTGTGGGCTGTATAAACGCATAGCGCAAAGTTTTGAACAGGCTTTGGTATCATCTGACCTACATGATGGAGATAAAAGAAGTAAGTCTCTCTTTCTCTCTCTCTCTCTCTCTCTCTCTCTCTCTCTCTCTCCACTGTACTTGGGGCACATCTGTATAGATGTGTATGTATCTGTATGTATATACACATCTAATAGGCTAGTAACATACCTGGAGCACCTGACGTCAGTTTAAATTTAGAAAAATGATGAATCACATATTATATATACACTTTTTTGTGACTTTCTATTCTCACCAAATTTAGTTTGTGAAAAGTGTTGTGGGAGGGGGAGAAAAGACATTGGCAGAACCAAAAAGCATTTTGTAAATGTGGCATTTGGTAAATTCCTGTAAATGTTTGGACAGAGATGTGTGCTGCAGTGACGATAAGGATGGCGATGAAGATGTAAATGAAGACGATGATGTGTGTGTTTTTGGCATCCCACCATCAGAGCCTGACTGCACGCAGACAAGCGATTGGTAAATGTCCTGCGCAGCCTACTTTTACCTCGCCGATTTCACTCGAGTAAACTTTAGCCTAACTGTACTCTGTCGACCTCTGCCTCATTTGCCTGGGTCCAGACCTTTGAATCCGTCCACTCCACTGAATTGACTGATTCTGGAAACTGAGTGTAACGAGTTGACAATTCTGTCTGATATCAGACAACTGCCTCATTGCATCTGGCCTCAAGTGCTCCTGCGAGCAGTGGTGGAAGAAGTACTCTGATCCTTTACTTAAGTAAAAGTACCAATACAGCAATGTAAAAATACTCCATTACAAGTACTACTTAAGTAAGTATTAGCAGCAAAATTTAGTTAAAGTATTAAAGTAAAAGTAGTGGTTTGGTCCCTCTGACTGATATTTTATTATATATGACATCATTAGATTATTAATACTGAAGCATCAGTGTGTAAGCAGCATGTTACTGTTGTAGCTGCTGGAGGTGGAGCTAGTTTGAACTATACGGTTAGCTAGTTTAGTCCAGTGGTTCCCAGCCTAGGGATTGGGCCCCTCCAAAGGTTCACCAGATAAATCTGAGGGGTCGAGATGATTCATGGGAAATAATTAAAAACAAAGTTCTGATACAAAAACAAATCTGTTTTCAGTTTTTGTACTTTTTCTCTAATCATTTTTGCTGAAATATTGGATCATTTGAACATTTATTGAAATGAAACCATGTGAGGTTTAGAGGGAAAAATCACTATTTGGTGGAGCTGTTAACAACTCATAGACATCTGAAATGTTGGTTTTTGTAAGACGTCTTTGTAAGACGTCAAAAGCCAAAAAGTTGGAAACCACTGGTTCCATCTTTAACAATGTGTTGTATTTTAAAAGCTTGTTATATTATCCATTGTGTCAAATCTCCATCTGAAAAGTAACTAAAGCTGTCAAATAAATGTAGTGGAGTAGAAAGTACAATATTTCCCTCTGAAATGTAGTGGAGTGGAAGTATAAAGTAGTATCAAATGGAAATACTCAAATAAAGTACAAGTATCTCAAAATTGTACTTAAGTACAGTACTTGAGTAAATGTACTTAGTTACTTTCCACCACTGCCTGCAAGGATACTAAAACGGAGGAGGGTTAGCCCTGTTCTTCAGCTTGTAACAGTCAATTATATGAATCTTAGGCATCCACTTTGGGGTTATGTTACAACCTGTGCGTGTGTGTGTGTGTGTGTGGTTGGTATATAAGGTCTTCTGCCTATTCCAGGTTTGCTATGAGACACTGTGTTATTCTGGAGCACACCACTATGCAACTTTTTCAGGCTTTTCAGGCAAAGTGAGAACAAAAGGAGACAGAAAGCCTTTCGCCTCCAGAGGCGCCCTCAGCGCACATTCAGGACCAATCCCTCTATAGCTGATAGTTTGGTAACCGGTTGGTGTAATAATTCATCCCAACAGCTAAATAATATCTTGTCAGTCACCAGCTGTTGCTCCACTTTGTCCACTTAAATTTTTCCAGTCAATCAACCGAGGTGTAAATCATGAGTGCTTTTGTTAAAATGTTCAATCTTTTTCTCTAAATGGAAACTGACTTATTGCATTAAGTTACAAAGATATATTGAAACCAGGGGTCCCCAAAATTTTTCAAGGATCCCTAGATAGATAATGTTAAGTTTTAGAGCACAGGCCCCCATTTGATAAAGGCTTTGTTCCATTTGAGAAGTTGCCTGTCTCTACTTACGTGTTACGACATTTAAATCAGCTACTACTTATCATTCACTAGTCTGATTTATTACTAAATTAATTATGGAATTCAAATATTTACACTCCCTTTGATGAAGCAACCTAACCCTTAGTCCAGTGATTCTCAACCTTTTTCATATCAAAGACACCTAATTTAGTCCACACTAGGGCCACCGACCCCCATTTGATAAGATTGTGTCTCTTGGACCCAATCTGAGAATATTTTTATTGATATGATTTTGTCCAGAATTCCATGGCTATCTGTATTGTAGTTAGAGTCAAAATAGTCATTCTTCTGCATTCTGTAAATATGTTAACTTCTTGTAAATGAAATAATGGAAGTTGAATAGTTTCACCTCTCTTTAATGTCTTTCTTTTCTCTTCTGATGCCAGATTATGAACTTTTTAAGGATTTTTGCTCTAAGATTTGACATTTCTGATGTGACAGAGTTGCTGCTCCCACCGGAAAGACACTGCCTAAAACTACCTAAAACAATAAGACTGCTGACACCGCGGGTTGGCTTTATACATTATAACTGGGTGGCGAGGTTAGAAGCCATGGATATTTTGGGCATGATTAACATATGTTATGTTACAAAGGCGTCATTTTAGCTGTTTGAGACAGAGCTATATATGATCATTTCACTGCAGTTAAAATTGTGCATCTTTTGAATCTTTGGAATCTTCCCAACATTCATCAACAAATTGGCTTGCACTGACATCACGCTGCCTTTATGACACAATCGGAACTCAGTTATAAAACAGCCTGCATCAGTGGCAGAGGCTCATTTCGAGCAAAGACAGCAAGCGATCACCTGGAGAACAGAGAGCAGAGAACAGTAGCAGCAGACAGCAAAAACAGATTATTGCTAGAGGCCTCCTGAAAGAGGAGGTTCTTCTCTACACATGGAGCAGAAACAACAACTTCACGATGAGGACACCATGGATCCCATCGTGCTAGCCAGGAAGCTAAAGGTGTGTGAGGCAGAGAAGGCGGGCCTTCAGCGCAACTACAAGGAGCTGGCCTCTGAACACGAGGACCAAATCCACGCTAATATGGGTCTGCAGCATCAGCTGAAGGCACTCAAAAAAGAGATGGCCAAAAGCAGATGCCAGGAGCCTAAGGCTGACAAGGAGTACGAGTTCCTCTGCAGAGAGAACCAAGACCTCCACAGGAACCTGAAGGAGCAGGCTGTGAAACTGGAGGCCTGCCAGAAGGACAGTATTGCCGTCCAGAAAGAAAAGGAGGAGCTCAGGGAGCAGGCCACGAACATCCATGCAGGGGAGGAATGCCTCCGCCGGATAAACGAGGAGCTCCGCAGAGACTTGAAGGAACAGGCAATGAAGCTCTGGGCCTGTGAGAGGGAGAACGTGGCCTTCCAGAAGGAAAGTCAGCAGGCCACTACCCCTCAGAGAGAGGAGGAGTTCCTCTGCGGAGAAAACGACCTCCGCAAAGAAATAGAGGAACTCAAAGAAAGGCTCCATAACACCGATGAGCTGGCTGAGAAACTGGAGACATTCCAGTTGAAGACGATTGAACAACACCAGGTGATACTGGATAAGAGACTTCTTCTGAGAAAGATGGGCCACTGCAGAAAGCAGCTTTCCACTGAGCTGAAGGCAGAGAAGGACGAGAAGCAGCTCCTGGGCCAACAGAATGAAGACCTCCGCAAAGCATTGAAATGCAAAGCAAATCTCCAGAGTGCCTATGAGCTGGCAATGAAAAACAGGATCTGTGAGATGAAGCTCGAACACTGGCAAGAAGTCCAAAATCTGGAGCAAGAGATTGCCACGCAGAAGGAGGAGAAGGATGCCATCCACCTGGAGAAGGAAGCCCTCAAACGAGAAATGGAGGAAATGGTCAAGAAAGACCACGAGCAGTCCATGAGGCTCAAGGCGGTGGAGGAGCTGGTGATCAGGCTGAAGCAACAGCATGAGGAGAAGGAGAAGGCAGAGGAGGCCTCGACCATCCACAATCTTTCTGAAGAGAAAGATGGAAAAGAGGTGGGAGAAGAACTCCACAAAGAGTCCAGGAAGCCTTCCCTGATGAGGAGATTTATTAAACTCTTCACCCCAAAGAGGAAGAAAAAAAAGGACAATATGGACTCCGCTTGAGTTCCTTCAAGCCGAGACCTTAGCACACTAACACCTGTGCTCACTCCCTCTCCTCACCCCTTCACCCATTTGCAACCCACCACCTGACACCTCCTCCCCGCTTTACCTTGCCTTTTCCCTTAATAAACGATATCACCAACGATATCTTTAAAATAATGCACCGCCTGTATCGTTTTAATTCTGTAAGTGGCTCTACAGCCAACACTGTATTTAAGACAGCTGGACATACAATGTTGTAGAGAAAATATCAAAGCTGTGTTGGATCTATAGTTGTTTTTATGTTTTTATCGTATCGGATGTTTGTGTGGTTTTGCAATTTAAATGCTCTTGTCAAACTCAGAAATGAAAGTGGAACTGCTGTGGCACATTTACCTCATCCTGATGTCACATCATGACCTTGGAATAATAAGGTCCCATCTGACATTTTAGTCAAAAATAAGTTATTTATATAATGCAGCTCTAAAACATGTCTTAACATATTGCTGAATATAGATAGGATAAGTATGTGATTGAGACAGATTGAGACTTGATTTAGACAGAGGATGGTATCGTATACTACTGTTACTCTTGCTACCCAGGTAAATAAAGTGAAATGAGCAGTTTGCAACGTGTGTGTGTGTGTGTGTGTGTGTGTGTGTGTGTGTGTGTGGATTGGAGTCGGTGGGGACGTTTTCCTGGCCCTTCTCTTGATCTTCCCTTGTTTTTCAGTCACTATCACACATCTTTAGTAGGGATTCAGCACCCACACCCATTCTGCATGAAAATTCTCACCAAATGTAGCTTGTTCATCTTAGTGTATTGACAGTGCTTGCTGTGCACAGCTGCATTTAGCTACACATGATTAATATGACTGTAAGCATTCTGCCTGAGGATGAGTACAGGCCGACTGTTTCCAGAGGTTATCGATAAATTCAGTATCAAACGTAATAATGAACATGCATAGAAAGTATAATATTGTTGCTGCATGTTACTGATAAAACTTTATTACATTTAGGTTGCCCAGGTTTGAGTTCTATAGCCTACAGGCATCAACGTGCACGCGCATATGTCTGGTTTTACCAAGATGTAAATCTGGCAATCCTTTAGTGACAGAGGTCCAAAACAAGGTAAGTCTGGTAAGTCAAATGAGGACATGCTGTCCAGTGACTGTAGAGCGGTAAGAGGCTTGGTTAGGCACGATGTGATACTGTAATAATTACAGAACAATAATAACTATTACAGTCATACTTCCACCAAGCAAAAGTAGCCTAGTTTTTGATGTTTATCGTGTTTTACAACAACTTTGAGCGTGACTCAGCCAGTCAGAACTATCAATTACAATTACAATTACAATTTCACATTTGGCAGACGCTTTTATCCAAAGCGACTTACACATGAGATTTGCATACAACACAAGCAAGTTTCTAGACAGGAGAGAACAACGAGAGTAAGTGCTATAGAGCTAAGTTCTGGTCCAACAGGACAAAGGTGCTACGAGACAGTGCAACAAGCTAAGTTCTGGTCCAACAGGACATAGGTGCTACGAGGGAGTGCTACAAGGTAGTGCTATGAGGTAATGCATAGAGTGCATCAAATTTTTTTTTTTTTTTTTTTTTTTTTTTATGAAAGGAGGTATTCGCTAAAGAGCTGGGTCTTTAGCCTTTTCTTAAGGATAGAGAGGGATTCTGCGGATCGAATGGAGTTTGGCAACTCGTTCCACCACCGGGGAACCACAGAAGAGAAGAGTCTGGCTAGAGACTTAGGGCCTTGCTGAGGTGGCAGCACCAGGCGCCGCTCCATGGCAGAGCGTAGTGAGCGGGAGGGAGCGTAGACCTGAATGAGGGAGTTCAGGTAGGTCGGAGCCGTTTTGGTTATTGTTTTGTAGGCGAGCATCAAGGACTTGAACTTGATGCGGGCAGCAACTGGGAGCCAGTGGAGGGATATGAATAGCGGAGTGACATGTGCTCTTTTGGGCTGGTTGAAGACCAGACGCGCCGCCGCGTTCTGGATCATCTGCAGAGGTTTGAAAGTACAGGCCGGGAGCCCTGCCAGTAAGGAGTTGCAGTAGTCAAGGCGTGATATTACAAGAGCCTGAACCAGGAGTTGTGCTGCATGCTCAGACAGGTAGGGTCTGATCTTCCTGATATTGTATAGAGCAAATCGGCATGACCGAGTAACAGAAGTCACATGCTCCTTGAAGGTTAGAAACTTCTATCACTAACTATCACTTTGTATTAAACTGCTAGCTCACAGTTTGCTTCCTAATAATTAAACGCCATTACTGACGTTAGCTTAAGATACATAATTCCTTCCTTCCTTATTTTATGGACACATAATAATGTGAATTTCATTACTTATTTTATTCAACACTTGATAACTTCCATGCTAGCCATGCAGGGTTGTTTTTTTTGCAAGCTCTGACTAGCATGGTGACGTGTTATTTGTGACTGTGCTATTTCTTGGGATACAATCAGATGAGTAGTGATGTATGGATAATGGCATGTAAGGGCAGCACAGAAACAGACCTAACCTGAGCTAGGCAGCATAAAAGCCGCCACTTTATATAATCCAACACACACACACACACACACACACTGCAACCACCGCTAGGTAACTTATTGTTAAAGTGCAAGCGACCTTTCACCTGCTCAGAAAACAGAACTCCTCCCCACTTATCAAAACACCCACTTCTGCATTTTGGACTTTCAGTGTCCATGAGATTGTTAAAGCTGGTGGAACAGAACTGAGAGGCTTGATATAGCAGCGCAAATTTTGGTGACTGTATTGTTACAAGATTTTAATAATGAGCAACGCTCCTCTTCTTGTGAATGTAAAGAAGTGGATTGAAGAGAATGAGAACGCATTTCTGCCACCGGTATGCAACAAGCTTATGTGAGTAATAAGTTTCACTTTGATTCAGTAGTCACATTGTTCTGTGTGAGTAATGACAGTGTGTTTTCCTATAGGGATGTTAATAATTAATCGTGGATCGATTAATCACCGTTAACAATTTGATCGATCAAGCATATATTAATCGATAATGTATGTTATGTGCTATTTCTCATGTAAACATTGTAATACAAAGTTGAAATGCAGCACCTCTACAAGCACAATGAAAGAGAATGCATTCCCCCGGCTGGCGAAGTTTCAATTCTAATTCTTAACACTCAGAAAGTTAACATGAGTGCAGTGCAGTAAACAGGAAACCGGACGGACAAACCCCGTCTTTATTTGGTCACATGCAACCATCTACAACGCATGCACACACATGCACAGCGGCCGGCACACACACACACACACACACATACATTCAATGGCGCTGTGAAATTTATCCTCCGCATTTTCCCATCTTGGCCCGTCCTTCCTCCGCGGGGCAGGCCAGGAGCGGTGGGCAGCTATTTACAGCTGCCCAGGGACCAACTTCTTTTTAATGTCCATCACTGGTCAGGCGACGATCTTCTTGCATGTTTTTAGTGGGGGTTCTTATCGATGTTATATGGAGGAAACCCCCCAAGTGAGCACGGGGAGAACATGCAGACTCCACACAGAAAGGCCCTTTTTACAAGATAGCCCACCTGGGCACTAGGCACCGAAGGCATGGGGAGAACATACCCCCAGTTGTTCTCCCCATGCCTTCGGTGCCTAGTGCAGAGTCTTCATTGCATAATCAACCAGTTGGGTTCAGTTGGACACAATGTGAAGACAATTCACAGTAATGAACCCTAAAGAAAGTACATTTTCAGCCTGTGGGAAACACTGACGTCCGTTGTCGGGGGTCCCAACTCTTTTGAATTCTGCTTGGTTGAGTAACTTGTTGAGTAGGCCTAAAGACAGGTGTAAAAAAACGCATTTTCTATTTTCTATTTTCTATGTCAAAAGCTGTTTTTTACATAATAATTAATCGATTAATTGGTCATTAACGTGACCGACGATGGATTAAGGAAATTTCTGAAAACTTGCATCCCTATTTTCCTATTGTTTCATAAGTTTGACTACAATCAATCTTTATTTAGGTTCAATCCTGAGGTGATGCAATTGTATAATGTGATGGGCAATGTGTAATTTAGTTCACAAGTCAGTAAAAAGCACTTCAACTGCCAAGTACAATAACTTTAGGCTACAGGTTTGAAAAAATGCGAGTAGCCTACATGCTTTGTTTTTCATTCCTCTCCCACTCAGGCACTTTTGCCAGTTGAACGTCATGTTCGTTGGAGGTCCTAACACCAGAAAGGACTACCATATAGAGGAAGGGGAAGAGGTGAGAGAGAACCCCGCTCCATCCTCCCACCATGGACACGCACTCAACAAAGCCAGGAGACGTTTCAATTAACCAATGCAAACTTGGCTGAGTTTAATTTTATCTTTGTAACCCCCCTCACACTCTCTTCACTCACCCATATGATGACCTCCTCTCAAGGACAGACTCTTCTCCCCACCAACTAGGGCAAACAACCACAGTGTTGCAATGCTTGTTCAGCTCGTTTTTAGGCTGGCTTGTTTGCTTTGTCGGGGGCCTTTCGGTGGCATCCTTTGCTTTCAGGTTTTTTGAAGTTTACAGTGTCAAAGTATAGAGGGAGGTTGGGTGAGAGCCACATGCAAGATGCAACAGGGTGTTATGCAGTGGTGGAAAACAAAGTTCTCCAGTTGCTGTACTTGAGTATAGCATTTTTAGAGTAATAGTACTTTTCTGCACTTTTACCCCTACTACTAGGAATCTTTTAATCATTTACTCCATTTAATCCATTCAATTTGGCTTGAATGTGGATTTTGAAACATCCACAAAATCTTTCATGAGTTTTGCTTGGAAACAACAAGTACTCTTCTTTGTAGTAAAGTGGAGTAAAATGCACCTAAAGCAGCAGTACTACATGTTCACTTGCATAACTGAAGTCTGTTTATCATCTTTTTATCATCTTTTTATCTTTTACCGGCTTTTCATTGTCTTTTTACGTCTTTTATCTTTTATCTTAACTATATCTTAATTTTATCTTACTTTTATTCTATTATTTTATTTATTTTGGTTTTCATCCTACGTTATACTACTGTTTACTTGAATGTTTGCTCTTTTCCACCTGTGTCCTCCTATTAACTTAATCCCTGTTTATTATTGTTTTATTGCCTTTTAAATTCATAATTTGAGTATTCTGTTTTTATTTTGTCTGTCAAAGCACTTTGTAAACTCTGTTTTTAAAGGTGCTATATAAATAAAGTTATTATTATTATTATTATTATAAAGGGAGTGAAGGATGCCAGAAGAAGAAATGTGTGCTATTAAAAAGATGTGATATCATCTCATCAAGGTCACTCTCAGTATCTCAATCCAATACTATTTTCTTTTCTCCTTTTGTCTTCCCCTGATTGTTGTGAACAGCTGTTCTACCAGCTGAAAGGGGACATGTGTCTGAAGGTGGTTGAAAACGGCAAACACAAGGATGTGCACATCAAAGAGGGAGAGGTGAGCTGTGATATACTTTGGAAAGCAAGAAATCTTGTTGTTTCATATTTCTGCATCAAGTGCGTGATCCTTTTTACGTTTAGACTGTTTTTTTCCCATCAATCTGCATTCCATTAATGCTGGTGTGCGTTCCTTCCCCATCTCCAGATGTTCCTGCTGCCAGCTCGGATCCCCCACTCCCCCCAGAGACAGGCCAACACTGTGGGACTGGTGGTGGAGAGGAGGAGGCTGCTGACTGAGACGGACTGCCTGAGGTTAGCTTCTCCTTTATTGTTCTCCTGTCATCTTTTAATACTGTATATATACCTCCCATTTCAGACTTCATCTAAATCGTGAGCTTGGAATTACAAGGTTCTATCTGATGTTTTGTTTTGGTTTTTTTTAATAAAAATTGAAAGGTTCTATATTTAAAATGATAGAATTAGTACATAACAGTTTTGCCAGCTGGGATGTCAAATATTTGATGCTCAATATCTCACAAGCGCACAAAATGTCATCATATCCATCATGTCAACATGTCAAAATGTTGTAAGATGAGTAAGATTTTAACTGACTGATTTTATTCACTGTTGATGCAAATGATGACACAATGACAGTGTGTGACAGCTAAACATGGGTTGGCCCAAACATACTGTAATAATAAAGACATTTAGTATTTATTATTAGAACAGTTCGACCAAAAAAATGATTTTCCCTTTACAGGTTGTTTCATTGTATTATCAGTGAAGGCCTAGAGGCTGAAAACTATTCAGTATTTCACAAGAAAAAAAAAAGCAGAAATGACAGAAAAATCAGAGAAAGTTATACATGATAATACATTTGTGTGTAGAAATATGTTTTTTTTCCTATCCCACAAATCAGCTTGTGACCCCTCAATATTATCTCACAACCCCCTGGGGGATCTCGACCCTCAGTTTGAGAACCACTGCATTATTTATGGCATCAATCACTATTGTATGGTATCAATCGGTGATAAAGAGTAGCAAAAGTGATCTTTATTTATATGAAACGTTGCAGATTATTACTTTAAATATTGGGTCAAAGCCAATAACATCCGAGTGTCTTTGTGTTTTCAGGTACTATATGGACAACTCTACAGATATCCTATTTTCCTATTTGAGAAGTGGTTCTACTGTGAGAACCTAGGAACCCAACTGGTGCCAATAATCAAAGAGTAAGACAACCTTCCCTTTTGCCTACAGCAGTGTCAAGTATTTATTACAGTAATTACAGTCTCCCATCAGAGATTGTTTTGATACAGTGGTTGTTGGCTGACTTCATTCCTGGCTCCCGCAGGTTCTTGGCATCAAAGCAGTACAAAACAGGAAAACCGGATCCAAGTGAGTTCTTACGAAATCGCTTGAAATACCTGTAACCTGTTCACTTGTAAGTCGTTCATCAGTTAAATTATTTACAGTTAGTTATTTCCCTTGGTGTTTATCTGTGGTTGAGTAGATGAAGTCTTCAGACAGCCTCCATTCCAGATGAACACCATGAATGTGATGTCCCCCTTCTGCTTCAAAGACTGGCTGGACAAACAGAGGCCGGCCCTGGCCAGTGGCAGGCCCATCAACATGTTCGGAGCTCAGTTTGAGACGGAGGTAAGAGGGCTCATAATGCAGAGTGTTTGAAATATGTGTATACAATTTTCTATGAGAATAATGATGAAAAACAAAGCTGTGTAATTGTAATTTATATAGTCAATCCTCAAAAGTGTACCTAGAAACAGGAAAAATATTTAATAATACAGTGAGTATCTTCAGTATTGTATTGCATTCGCTTCTAGGTATTTTCAGTTGTGTTCATTGTTTTTAATTTCTCTGATTTTTCTGACTGCAAAGAACTTTTGCTATAAAAATGAAGTGGAAATGAACTGAATAATTTCCAGGTCTTGCACAAAATGTCTGGAAACGTATGTAAAAATATTACATCCTGATATACATATAACCATACACTTTTAGACCTAATGTGAATTCACATAATTTTATATAAAGTGATATGGCATCACTGATAGTCATTTTTCCCCAAACACTGTCAGCAGACATCATATTGAAACTAACTAAAATCATCAAATCTCGTTGAGAAATAAAGGCGTGGGCCAGCATGGTGAAAGTGAAAATAAGAACCCAAAGGGGAGTTTGATATTTTTCAGTCTCGGGAAATTCCCCCTGACTCACTTGGATCTCCTGTATTCCATAGTAGAGAAAAATGAGTTACAGTGGGTTTGATTGCAAATGTATAAACCGAGGTCATGGAGTGTAAAGAGTCTGCAGGTTTTCATTCCAGCCAAAGACTACACCAGGTGATTTCACCAATTAGTTCCTCCCCTCTGGTTGAAGGTGTGTTAGGCCCACTACCACGCTGAATGTAACAGAATGATGGCTGATAGAAACAGTGCATGTCCTATAAATGTAAAAGCTGATTCGGCAACTTCCAGTTCTGATATAATATTCTGCACCATTCAAAAGTGGGCAGGCTGTGAAAAGATGCAGTGTTTTAAAGAGTCATTTTGCACCCGGTTTGAGCTTCTCTTTGACCACTGCACGATTTTGAAAAATGCAAGAAAGTGGGAGTGAAGAGCATTTGAGCCACTGGAGGGCGAACATAGCCAGGTGTAATGAGATAAATATAACACCAGCACATTTGTGCTCAAATGTTGACAGTATGACTGACATTGTTGTATTTCATAACTAAATAGTACTAAATACTAGTTTACAACTCAAAAAAAGTGTTTTGTGTGGAGTTACTCTTAAGTATTTCAATAACCCAATATCTTCAAAAAGGCTTTATTTGATTTATAGAGACTAAACAATTTTAGCTGCTATTTTTTTTATTATTATTTTTAGTAAAACTTTAAGCATTTGTTTTATTTTGTTATGTAGGACTTCTTTCCTATATAAAGTTGCAAGGCCTATTCACTTTTGATTTGGGTTGATCCCTTGCTTCCCTTGCTGAGAACTTGTTGTAGGTCAGACATTTCGTCACTAGAGGGCTCATTGAAGGGAAGACAGTGTGCTAATTTTGATCCCGGTGAAGCCCTGGTAACTGTGTCACACCCTCCACACCATCCACATGTAATATTTCAGTAAAGAGAAGAGCGATGTCTGGATGCAAATAAGTGGAGGGTTTATTGTCTTCAAATGCATGATCAGAGATGTCAGTAAGGTTGGGGGTCATAAAACTACTGAGCCCATCATAATAACTAGTATTTTTTAAAAATATACTACACACCAGACGCAGGAAGCAGTCTTCACCATGGCTACCGATGGGCGCCTTGATTGCACAGTTGTTGTTATCAATTTCTTAGTCTTGTTGACTGTCCCCCCAACAGATATCAATAAACTAACCAAGGGTTATAACATTAGATATGTGTTCTTTCAAGTGATGCGTGCATAAGTTATTAACTGTATGGGCCAGAGTGACTGCGTCATTTAGACAGTTGAAAACGATGTTGAAAATTATTAGTATTAATATTAAATAGCCATACATTCCGTGTTTTTGTTTAAAGTCACTTTGTTAAAGATGAGCAGCAGAGTTAAACAATATGGATTGGTTTACATTCATTATTTCACTCGCACAGACATAGAGTATGTTGTTAGACCCCAGTGACAATGTTGAATTGTTAAATTTATTACCTTCAAAGGCGTTCAGAAAGTCTTAATTTTTAGTGATTACAAGGCTACAGATTAATACGTCCTCTTTTACCCATGAGTTTTCACAAACTCAGCTGTGTCTCTTTCTTTTGCTGACATGGTTATTGAGTGAGCAGAGAGGAAAAACAACCTGGAACAACCTCCTCCCTCTCTGCACTTTATTGTGTACTATGTTACTTCTGTGCTCATGGCGTGTTCGTACGTGCTCGTGCGCATGCTTGAAAACCACGTGGGAAGTGTTTTTGTTGTTGTGCAGGGACCCACTTTGCTCACTAGCACTACTAGTGGCCGTAAACCCTGTTGGTCATCTTGTGTGTGAAGTGTGAAGAAAGGGCTACAAAGCCTGGTTATCTATGAAATACAAGAAAACAAATACATGAAAAAACTTCAGTCAACAGGGAAATTGAATTTGTAAGATGTTTCCTCCATACTTTTTCACCTTTGGTCGTCGTAGGGGTAGTGGTGTATTGCAAGTCATTATCGATGCACACTCCGTGGCCCATCCCCGCTAATTGGCTTGGGATGCACTTCAGTATGGCGAACGCTTGATGTGTACGTGCAAACGGAGGTGTAGTGGATAGGGTGAGGGAGCAGGGGAAGGATTGAGATGGAGGCTTAATCAGTGAAATAATCACTATGTGTAATCTTTGGCTGGAATAAAAACCTGCATACTTTAGTTTCAGCACCTGGTTGCCTGTATCTTATCATTGTGACAAGTGCTGATAATGATGGCGATAAGGATGAGATGTAAGAACTGTGCTTTCTTATGGCCATTACAGACAATCCTGTATGGACCTGGGCTGACAGAGGAGAACAAACGGCAAAGTGATGTGTGGATTTGGCAAATGGTATGTACTCTACATGTACCTTATGTAGCTTAATATGTCCTTAAAATCCCTCAGTGCTACTTTGATGCCCCCATCCATAAGTATTATGCGTCCATGTCTGACCCTCTTTCACTTACACTTGCAATGCCACAACTTTAAGTCTCGCAAGATGTTCTGGGGCATCCATATTCCTGACCATCATCTCTTTTTCTCTCTCCCCCCTTCTCTCTCTCTCTTTCTTTCTCTCTCTCTCTTTCTCCCTCTCCCTCTCTCCCTCAGGAGGGCTCCTCTAGAGTAACTATGGATGGACAGACGTTCCCCCTTTCTCCAGGAGACAGTTTACTCATTCCCGAACAGAGCCAGTGAGTGAATATAGCTGAGTCATCCACTAGGGCTGCACAATATTGGAAAATAATCAACTATTGCTGAAGATTCTGCCACTGATATGACCACCATATGTGTTGATACAGCTTTTGTTGTGTCATTTTAGCGCCTGGAGGGGGGGAGATTTAGCAGGAATTCTGTGAAAGGCTAATGTTTGGGATTTGTTTGGTCTCAACATGTCTTAAGAATTTTGCCAAAATGTAAATTGGTTTGTTGGCGAGGCCAGGCATTCTGCTCAGCACCTGAACACCTTGTTTAGAATAAATTAATGAATTAATTTTGCAGGCTCGTGTGATTTGGAAATTGCGTTATGCTGTATATTTTTTTCTTATATGGCTTTTTCTGCTCTAGGTACCAGTGGCAGAGAGATGAAGGGACTGTCGCCCTGTTTGTGGTTCAAAACCCTGAGCGGAAGAGACCCTGATCGTGACCTTTGTCTTACCATGCACACACACACACACACACATCCACACACAATACACAGTAAACCCTATGCTGCACAGAGCAATAGTCCAAGTATACAACTCTAAACATGACCCTGACCGTCTGTAAACTGAGCTGTAGAGTTGAAAAGTAAATTGTGATATCCTGGAGTTGAAATGGAAAAAAATATCAATTCTTGCTCCTTACACTTAATGTAAACTAACTAAATATCTAAATATCATCACATAGGTAGTTTAATCATACACACAATGAAGTTACAAGATTCTGTTATATGTTAATGGAGGCGAACTTTGAACCTTTTCAGTATTGATGGACACCAGAAGCGATTGAAACTGAACTGTAAATTTGCACTTTGTAGTCGTCGTCGAAGCTCATCTTGTGATCACCGATGTAATTTTATATTCACCTTTGCTGCTGAGAGAAATCAAATATATAAATGTCTTTAGAGATAACTTGTGGGAGGTGATCATTTATCTTAACACTTTCTACTTCTTCTCCTGCACTATTACAGTTACTCTCCCCTGTATGATAATTGTGTATATTGGATGGAACAAGTGAACAGAAGTGCCGTATTACAAGTATTAGAAAGCACTCCCTTAAGCTCAAATTTCTTCTCTGGTTTACTGAAAGCAAGTGTTCAACTGTGACACCCATTATGTTTCAGCTTGCCCCACATCAGATTTAATCAGCATTATTCTGACGACCTTTCTACAGAACTGACGAGTCATGATTATAGTGGTAGGGTTACACTTCCACTGAAATCCTGAGGCAGATTTTTCCAGAAATGGGTGTGGGTATTTGGGAGACAGGGATCAAATAACTCATTTTTAACCCATGAAGGGAAGATCCACTGTAAAACACATGAATCATATATTCATGTGTGTTATTCCTATGATCATGGACAGTATGATCAATATTTATGAATATGAACATATATTGTTTTGTTTCAGGTTTTGTTGCATTGTCCACAAAAAGTTCTCGCCAACAAAGGATTCACAGATTTGCTTTTTGGATCTCTTACATTTATCATTCTGAAATACTTAAGAATGTGGGAATAATATGTAATTTGGTTTTAGGGTAGATGTATGCTTTAAAAACACATAATTTTATCTTTATCTAGTGTTGATTTTTCATTGAAAAGTGTTGAACACAGATTTAACGTAACACAGCTCAGGTAGATGTAGTGTGTTCACCAGCTTTTTAATAACAAAATGTAAAAAAAAACTCAGTTACAATGAGGTGTAATGACACGTAAAATATCTTCATGAAAATATGACCATAAAATGCTGTCTGACTGGATAGACCGATTTCAGTTCAGTTCTCCAGTCTTATCCTCAGCGTGTTCCTGATCACGTGCTTCTCTGCGATGAGTGACGCCACCGCCCAGGGCAACGCGTACTCCAGAGTCACCAGTCCCGCCAGGTTGTACCTATAACCCGAGTAGTCCCAGGGACAGGCCCCCAGCAGCCTCAGCCCCAGCCCCCAGCTCAGCTCCCACAGGTAGACGAACAGGGTGTAGGCCAGCAGCCGCGCGGCCAGCGGGCGGCGCCGGGACAGCAGCCCGGCCCTCAGGCTCTCCATGAGGTAGATGGCGGTGGCGTACATAGGCAGCGCCCACAGGCTGCTGTGTCCCGCCAGCCTCCCGTCCCGGGTGTGGCACCAGTCCCACGCGGCGGTGAAGGCCACCTCACAGAGGCAGCCGTGCAGGGCGTAGACGTACAGGCGAGCCAGGGGGGGCAGAGGGCGGCCCGACCCGCTGCCGTGCGGCTCCGCTGGGGCTTCCTCATCCTCACCGGCCCCTGGCACAAGATGATGTAAAAAACATACCTTCATCCCAGCTGTTTAACATTTTTTTTGCCCAAATTGAGTTTTGTTACAAAGTAATGAAAAACCAATGCTGCAGTAACTTGAGTCCTTCATTGACAAAATGACAACACTTTTACAGACTGGATTCTCTGTATTTTAGAGATATTGAAATGAGGAACTTGAACACTGAAACGACTGAAACGGATGTGGAATATATTCTGTGAAGATAATCTATTCTGCAGCTGAATATTAATATGAAATGCACAATCATGACAGTGTTGCATTGTTGCAAAATGTAAATGATACAGTTGACTTGACATATCAATACCACATTGATTATTTGTTTTCACCAGTATGGGTGACAGGCCTGTAAATTATAGTTGTGGAAGAAATTAGCTGAACAGTGCGCTACAATTCTCATATTCTTTCTTGATGATAGAGAACTGAAGAGAGAGACATGTCTGCTGTCTTCCACCATTGTGCATATAAACGTGTAATTTTCCACAAGCAACAGCGTCACCTTTTCTTCTTTCAACAATCACATTTATCCACGTCCAAATCTATGTAACAAGCATCACACCCAGGGAAATTACCACAAGGCACTAATCAAGTGAGTCATTTTTCTTTGGTACAGAAGGACAGCAGAAATGTGAAATGAAAAGAAATGAAACATGAAAAACAAATCTTTTCCTCGAACAAACTGTCTGACAAACGTGTTTTGGTGAACTAGAGGAAGGAAACAGCTACACTTGATAAACTGATAATGGCAAAAGCCACTACTATGTTTGTCTACCTCAGCAGAATCATCTTGTCATCATCATGATGTTTAGTTTATCGTAGAATTTTGATTCTAGACTGTGAGACCTTGAAAGTTAGAGCTCCTCGGTTTGAATACCTGGACAGGGATAGAAAATAAGGTTGAAGAAATGAATAACTAACCTCTACCCTTGATGAGGTGCACTCAAGCAGGGATTTTTATTTTTTTCATTCTGAGCCTTCTGGAGGTGTCATGACTTGATAAACCCAATAACATGGCTGCTGTCATCCATCCCGCCACACTTCATGGGTGGAAAGAGTGCCAAAATATCCGATATCATTTAAAAAGTAACTACTCAGAGTAAAAGTTACTCAGTCAACAAAACATTCATTGTTGACAAGAGGACAGAGTTCAATATCTGATAGGCCTATTGCATGTTTTTCTATGTTGAGCGTTTTAAAAAGATTAGAAATTCATGTTATTATTTGATATGTGATGAAAACAAACTGAAAAATCCACATTATTCAATAACATAAAACGTAGTAAAATCTGTTAATGTAATACATTGCCAGATGACATATAATAATATCACATTATAAACTGGTGATTATTACTTCATATATTTAACATATTTTTATCTGATGATGTAATAATCAGAATTCTAAATCATAAGATTTAGAAGATTGTAATAATTTGAGTTACTACATTATAATACTATTATAGCGCATCAGTTAAAATAGACCCCTTATGAACTAATAATCCCCTTAGGTACAAATAATCGTTGGTTAATGTGATAATGTGATGTTATTACATTATCCAGCAATTTATTAAGAGGTTTCACTACAATTTTGATGCATTTAACATGTTATGATACTTTGACAAGTAATTACATCACCTGGCAATTATTACATTATCAGTTGCTACATGTCTGTCTAACCACTACACCATAATATTCCTTGGAAGTGGAAGTGCCCATGTTTTCCCCCACATAATAATACCTACAGTGTTTAAAGTAATGTTCGTCCTTCCTTTCACAGGGAAGACACGCTCTAATGTGGATTACCAGGCTAATAGCCCAGTTTAACAGATTAAAGGCTTGGAGAATCCTCAACAAGTTTTCACTCTGCATCGGAAAATGTACTGATGCAGCTTTGTGAATGACAAATCAACTCAGTGACTGTCACTGTCATTGCTTTGGTCATTTTTGAGTAATTCCTCAAAATGAAAATGTATTGGAATGGTCTCACAATAGTCTCACAATAACTTGATTTACTACAACTGAGATTAAGATGCAGTGACAGTAAATGCCACATTACGCCTCGCTGTGTGGCCTTCAACAGTGATTAAACATGATCTATTAGTGCCATTAATGGTCATAGTTCTCACCTTGGACATCGCTACTTGGAGTCCTCCTCACATGCAGTGCTCTCGTCTCCATCCCTGGGCAGCATATGGATCTGTGTGGCTTTGGATTTAATCCTGCTGCTTCCCTGTGTGTTTGCGTGTCTGTGTGTGTGTGTGTGGTGTGTGTGTGTGTGTGTGTGTGTGTGTGTGGATCCTGGGCTAAACATTAAGCTGTTCTATGTTATCAGAGAGAGACAGCGATGTCTCTGTTACAGGCTGAGGTCATGAACTGAGCGGGAGACGCAGGAAGTAACCCTGGACCACCTGAGAAAAAAGTAATGTGTGTGTGTGTGTGTTTGTGTGTAGTTGTAATACCAGTATTGATCCCACAGTGGGAAATTGTTGTTGTGTGAGTGTTTTTGCTTTAAGCACGCGTGTGTATATGTGTGCACGTACAAATAAGTGCATCAGCGTGTGTGTGTGTGTGTGTGTGTGTGTGTGTGTGTCAGAGAGTTAAACTTCACTGAGTCTGTATTAAAAAAGCTCCCTTTTCTGCTGTATTTGAGCCATGTGTTGCATCAGTCTGCGGGTTCTCAGTAAAGAACAGTAGCTGGGTGTGTCAGTGAAGCTGCTCAACAATATAAGCATATTGATAGATGACACTCCTCTTTCAGTTATGTACAATTCACACTACAGTACATCCAAATCATTATTGATGTCTATAGCAGGGACATGATGTAACTGTAGCACTTCTTCTTAGCGAAGAAACACCTGGTTCAAAAGGTTATTAATGCACATACATGACACAAACATAATTTTGCGTATATATTCTATTGGCAAAGTTATTATGGGCTTCATGTTGAGATATGTACCCTCATGCAGATGTAATTCAATATTTTTGCATGAGTTTGTATTTGTAGTATAGTATATTTAGGTTTTGCATTTTGATGTAATGTGCAAATTGAATTAAAGCCTCTTTTCTATATTCATTATTAGCCTTTCACTAATAAATGTCTGGCCATTTTGGTTGCTGAAGCATGAACGTCTCAGCTACAATTTAGAGATGCTCATTCTGGAATTTAAAGGAGTTAAAAATGTCTCTATGATTGAAACCTCTGTAAGAGATTAAGTAACTACAAAAAAGCTTTGGCTATAAAGGATGCAATTTTGGAATACACTACAAGGATGACAGCAATGTCCATGAAACACAGCAGGGCTTAGAGAGAAATGCTGAGAAAGAAGCTGCTAACACTTGAAGATGGATGTCTAGCTCCACCCATAGTTTCACACATACACAACATACAGTGTCTCCATGTGTATAAAAATAGTCTATGCAATGTGCCATAAAGTCTCTCTGTGTAGATAAGCAGATGTCAGTCCTGACATGGTGCCACTATTAGGCCCTGTATGTTTGTTTAGTGTGTACGATAATAAAGTGGCGAGATGAATGGCGGACCTCTAGATCAGAGTCCAGTGATTCTAGCAAACACACTGGGAGGGCTGGGGAGGGAGACTACAGCGCTGTCAAGGACCATGAAGTTATCGAGTCAACAAAGGTCTGATTGTACACACAGTGGTGAGTTGAGTTGGCTTGACTGTGTATGTGTGTGTATCTGTGTAGTGCTCAGAGTCATCATCAAAGAGATAATGTTTGGTTAGGGAAATCTGCATCCTTCCACAAAGAACACAGGGAGCTGACCTTTCACATTTGTTGAGCACATTCACTGATCAGTAGTGGTCAAATAGTTACTAACTCTTTGTAGAGTTGCTTTTCAGACATCACTCATCAATCACCAGGTTTAATTGGTATGGTATGCTGAATTAAATTGAATTGAACCAAATCAAATTGAACTGAGATTAGATGAGATGAGATGAGATTATGTGAGGTGAGGTGAGATGAGGTAAAATGGGGTGAGATGAGGTAAAATGAGGTGAGGTGAGATGAGATGAGGTAAAATGAGGTGACAGGGTAAAATGAGGTGAGATGATATGAGAAAAAATGAGGTGAGATGAGGTAAAATGAGGTGAAGTGAGATTAGATTAGATGAGGTAAAATGAGGTAAAGTGAGATGAGATGAGGTAAAATGAGGTGAGATGAGACACGGTCAAATGAGGTGACGTGAGATGAGATTAGGTGAGATGAGGTAAACTGAGGTGGGATGAGGTAAAATGGGGTGAGGTAAAATGGGGTGAGGTGATATTAGATGAGATGAGGTAAAATGAGTTGGGGTGAGATTAGATGAGATGAGGTAAAATGAGGTGACATGAGATGAGGTAAAATGAGGTGAGATGAGGTAAAATGCAGTGATGTCAGATGAGATGAGGTAAAATGAGGTGAGCTGAGATGAGGTAAAATGAGGTGAGGTGAGATGAGATGAGTTGGGATGAGATAAGGTAAAGTGAGATGAGATGAAGTGAAGTGAGGAGCATAAGAAAATATAGCCTTATCCACATTGTCAATGGATGATGACAATATGATGATAGTTATAATTAACTTTTTGCAAGGAAACATTGGTTGCAACAAAGCCTATTAGCGAATGTAAACTAATTTTCAACACTGGAGCTTGGAGCAGGATGACAAACATATACATGAGGCATTAGGCACCCTTGATCAGGGCCACTTTGGCAGGATTAGGCACTGTTAGTACTGTAATGTGAGGGTTCGATAGGTGGTGGTTGGATCACTCTTAATGAGAAGAAACAGCCGGATGGAGACGGATAACTTCTTAAGCAACGCTTTACTTTTCTCCACACATCAGTTTCACAACCACAACACTTCCTTGTTCTGACTCCCATGTGTCTGAACTAACCAATCAGAAGCAAGGACTTAAACTCAGGCCAGATAACTAAATGTGAGGGAACCACAGAGGTAGATTCAGCAGATTATTGCAACTGTTTTAAAGATGCAGATGTAAAGATTTAAACATGTAAATGTGTAAATAATAATTGTGTAAACATAAATATGTAAATAGTTAACTGTGTAAACATTGTAAATATATTTTTAGTAAATTAACCGAAATATATGAATTAACTTAACTGCTGAACCTTACAGTACCAGGGATTCAACCAGAAACCTGTTGACTAACAAGAAGAAGAATCTGCCAAGAAAAAATGTTGAATTAAAGTTTGTTATGAAAACGATGAAGATGTCATGATTAACTATCTCTTGTTCACAGTGTCCTTGTAGACAAGTACTTTGTTTTGCTGATTCCTGCATGCATGCTCATCACAATAATCATTGTGCTGTTTAATGCGGTGTGAGAGTGCATGTGTACTTAATACCACAGACCAAATCCATGGTGTGATTTTAGCACTTCGGCAACCATTCTGCCTCGAAACCTGAGAATGGATTTGAAATTAATTGAATGCCTTCCTCCCACTAAGTCAAACTCACTCAAAACTGTCACTCTTTCACTATCAACTCAATATTCCCTGATATGCGTCACATATGGATACAGTTTACATAAGGATCACTTAGAGCAACAGAAAGATTCTTGATGCAACATGTTGAATGAAGGTGCTGTAAAGGCCTGTTTTGATGATCGTGGTCTCAAATTACCAGAATTGGCTCTGTCACAGCCAGCCCTCAGAGGAAGTCAGCTTTAATAAAGAGAGTATCTCAAGGATCTTGTGTCATAACTGCTAGAGGCGCCTTAAAGCACGGAACACACTTAAGAGTAGACAACAACGTCAGTTAAATACATTGATGGGACACTTTGCCCTCTGAAACTAGTCATTACTGACTATAGATGGCAACTGGTGAGTACAAATGATTTTCCATTAGTTCTAAAAACTAATGTTGTTATATGTATATGCAGATACAGTGACTTGCATGACTCTGCTTATCATGGTGCAAAGTTGAAATTTTTCATCCTGTACTGCACATCCATTGCACATCCTTTTCAAGTTTACACTACTAAAATACTTTTAGACTGCAGAATAACATTTCAAGTAGAACTCGCCTACATAGGTTTCACTTTCATGTGTGTGTTCCTTATCACTAGCATTGCAATATGAAAACTTTCAATAGAGAGAATGGTGTGTAAGATGTGAATGAACACCATGAGCACAGTTTTGATTCTGTTAGAAGACACAGTGTCTCATATTTGATCACAAATTTGAACAGTTCTGAAAGGACCTTATGATGTGGCAGAAATGGGATGTTCAGTTCATACGGAAGAGGCTTGGATAAAATCTTTTCACCAGAAGAGTAGATAGCGTGTATGAGCAGGAAATCAATCAACAAACACACATCCTGCTTGTCCAATTTTTTTGATCCATGAAATAACTGAGCAATAAAATGCTTTTCTCTCTCATTCTCTCCTCTTTGGGAGTTTCAAGAGCATACCCTCTAAGATCTGGTGAACATAAGGAGTCGTGAAGAAACCTGTAAGAGATCGGACAGTATTCCGACAACAGCTGAAATGGCTTCAGGTGTCCCAGAGGTGATGAATCAGACAAACACCATGTACTGCCAAGCCACCCAAAACTTGGTGGCCTCCGTCCTGCCTCCCGTTCTCATCATTGAGATGATAGTGGGCTTGCCCACAAACATAGTGGCCTTGTGGATCTTCTGTTTCCACCTGAAGACCTGGAAGACCCATACTCTATTCCTCTTTAACCTGGTTCTGGCGGACTTCCTGCTCCTCATCAGCGTGCCTTTCCGCATTGACAACCTCCTCCGCGAGGAGTACTGGGTGTTCGGAGGGGCCTGGTGCCGCATCAACCTCTTCATGCTGGCGGTCAACCGTTCGGGCAGTATCGCCTTCATGACCGCTGTGGCAGTGGATCGCTACTTTAAGGTGGTCCACCCGTATCACCGCATCAACCAGTTGACCATGACGCAGGTGGGCTGGGTGGCCGGCCTGATCTGGACAGTCGTCATGGCTCTCCGGGTGCCGCTGTTGGCCATCGACCTCCTCGACAAGAGGAGCAACAACTCCCTGTGTCGGAGCTTCAATTCCTACAAGGACCCTCCTCCGGTGATAAAGCTGCACTATGCGGTCTACATCGGAGAGTTCTTCCTGCCCTTGCTGTTGCTGCTGTTCTGCTCAGTCCGGATTTTCTGCGTCCTGCGCCAGAGGCAGATGGGCAGGCAGAAGGTGGTGCGGAGGGCCATCCGAACGGTCGGGGTGATCGTCGCCGTGTTCAACATCTGTTTCCTGCCGGGTATCGTCACGGGCCTGGGCGGGATGTACGTCAAGAACTTCCGTCCCAAGGACTGCGACTCCTTCAGATTGATCACCCAGCTCTTCAGCCTGTCCATCGGGTTCACCTACCTGAACAGCGCCTTGGATCCCGTCATCTACTGTTTCTCCAGTTCCATATTTCACGATGCCCTCAAGAGCTCCATCAGCCGCTTGAGGGGGACGGAGATGAAGGTGAGACGCCACAGCAGCACAGCCAACGAGGGCTCAAGGGCGTCGGAATGACGAAAAGCCAGCCCGTCTTCGCAGAGAAAAGTTTGTCAGTAGACATTTAAGAGGACAGTGTGTGAGAGTGGATGTCATATAGGAGGAATCTGTGGTTTCTTCACTCACAATGTGAGATTTCTGCTCTGTAACCACAAGGTCTTAGGTTTGATCCTTAGAGCAGGTCCTGGAGCAAGACACTCAACCTCCACCTGCTCACTCCATTGTAATGCAGTGGATAAGAATGTCAGCTAAAAGTAAACTGTGATTCAGTCTAGGAAAAACTAGTCTAGGAAATCACATTCAGGGTTGACAACAACAAATAATTAAATACAATTTCAATACAGACATTATTATTATATTATTATATTATTGCATTTTATTTCTTAACCTACTGTGTGTGTGTGTGTGTGTGTGTGTTCATGATAGGAATGATATGTGTGTTTATGATAATGAAGGGATAAAGAAAGTCTTTGCCTTCATAAAAGCAAAATAAATAAATACATATCTCCTGGCAGAATTTCTTTCCTTTGGTTTTGGGAGTGTGGAGATTTTGTGATTGCTTGCTTTGCTTTGCTTACCAAACAATTCCGCTACATTCCAGCTCTTCAGACATGCCCTTTCTTGTACATTATGGCTGATCTGGCAGGTGATGTGGGTTTTGAACAAGTACACATACACACTCCTTTTCACATTACGCCGCCATCGCTTGCCATGAAAAGTGAGAGTGAGAGTGAAATGAAAGTGAATTGACCTTATGAGGCAGACATTGTGTGATGACCCTAATTCTGGTCTAGTCTTACAGATTACCACAGGTCTGTGTATCACAATGGAATCTGATTCAGCTGATTTAAATTAATTTTAACTGTTCATTAGTCATTTATAGGCAATGTATAGTATTTCGAGAATAATATTGCCCTATACTTACATTTGAGTATGTGAAAATCTACAAATTCAGTTGACCAACAGTGATCAAACCATTGGTTTTATATGTATACTTATAAAAATTGCACAAATAACTAGATAGATAGATAGATAGATAGATAGATAGATAGATAGATAGATAGATAAACAAGCAAACAAATAAATAAATAATCTAATTTCCACATGGAGAAAATTTAAATTTTATCTTATTTTAAAAAATAAACGGATAAAATGACAAAATGATGAACAAACTCACAAATTAATAAATATATAAAAATTGGCCAGACTTTTGGGTGTTATTCACTGATCCAACCACTAGATGGCAGTGACAAAACACTACAATAGTTTCTCGCGAACAGCATCATGGGATACAGGAGGACCGCTCAACCGACTCTGACACCGTTCCTCGAATCACGACGTTAGATTTGTACTTTGGGGGAAAAAAAAAGTCCTAACAGCAATTAAAGGTGTGTTTAGGTGTTTAAATATTTCATCGTGCGGCACTAAATAAATTCGATATGTATATTCTGCCAAGATTGCACATTTATATCTTATAAGAAGTGATTCCGGTTCAGTGGAAAGGTTTGAACTGCTTTCTGGAAAGTGACCATTGTTATAATCAGGTCGAGGCTGTTTTCATTTCCACTGGCTGACTTTACAAGTTTTATACGGGTTTACTGCAGGAAAAACAGTGCAAGCTCTGTAGAGTGTCATGAAAGAAATGTCAAGGTGAGTGATGCATGTGGCATATTCATCCACTTGTGAGCATATTTGGTCGCATTGAAGGGGCTCCAAAAGAATAGGCTAAAAAGCTAACGTTAGCAAACTATCACAACAACCCAGCAAGGCCTGCTGTAGCAACCGTTGGTTAGCTAGTTGGCTTGATGGTTGTGGGATATCTATAATGTTGACCTAGCTAACAAAATATAAGAATGTCCGTTATTGTTTGCAAAAATGACAACCCATTTAAATCAGTCGGACCGGAAAGTGACATTCTTCCGTAGCAAACCAGCTAATGTCTGCTAGCTTGCTAAATTAGCCACCGTCCGTTAGCGCTTCCAACCTGTTTGTAGCCTTTCGCGGCTAATATTCGCTAGCCGCTAGCCCGGGTTAACTACACAAACTATTTTCAACGATGTTGTTTCCCACTGGCTAGCATTAGTGATGAACTCTCTTCACAGATTTGAAGTTGAACAGATCTTTAGTGCGCCTGGCTTTTTAAATGAAGGAAGTTAAGCACCTTGCTGTCAGAACAAGTCAGTGTTTACATCTGGGTACTCGGCAACAGCAGGGATAGGAGCATAACACTAGCAAACAGCAGAACCTGACGAATTTTGTCTGTGGCTGATAAGTTTCTTAGTTCTACCAGCTACTTTACCTGGTAACCAATCGCCAGTTTTGAGTCATTTTTATCATTGTGGCTGGTGAAAACTGTCTGACGTGAAAATAAGTTTCCTGTTCTGGTAGCTTTCAGCGTTTCATGTATTGCTCCTTTTCCGTTACAGCACCATGCCTGGCGGGCAGCAGCCTCAGAAACACTATGGCATCACCTCTGCCATTAGCCATGCACCCCCACGAGAAATAGACCACCAATACACCAATAAGCTCAGTGATGCTATGAAACCATTTGGGGTGTTTGAAGATGAAGATGAACTGAACCACAGGTGAGGATCAACAGAGTATAATGTTACACTTACTTGTACACATCCATTGGGCATCTTGACTATATCCATTCTTGACTGCATACTTTCTACAGCTGCAATCCTACATGTGTTTGCAAGCCTGCTGCTCCAGTGCACATACTTGAAATTAAATTGAGAACTGAAATTGATATGCATGATTTGTGCAGTCTCTGATGGTTCTAATTATATAATTGGTGAAGGCGCTGAGTTGTAAATGTAGCACCTGATGGAAGTTGTTTCTCCTTTCAGACTTGCAGTTCTTGGGAAGTTGAATAACTTTGTTAAAGAATGGATAGCAGAGATCAGTGAGTCAAAGGTAGGTGCTGTTGGAATGTCGGCTGCCTTGTTAGAAGAGTAAACACAATATCAAGTGATTCAGTATGGAGTCTTTAAAGATGACTGTCAAGTAAACAATACTAAAACAATTCAATGCAAGCTATGTATTGTATGCCGTTAAGTTGAAAAGAGTCATACTGGCGTTTCTATATGTGCTTCTCTCTTCCTCAGAACCTTCCACCATCAGCAGTAAGTAATGTAGGGGGCAAGATATTTACATTTGGTTCGTACCGTCTTGGAGTGCACACAAAAGGTATTTCTAATCACATTTCTGATATGTTTATTTTTTTCTTGCTTGGCAACCTATGAGGATGCAGCTAAAGCCTAGGTCAGCCTACACAATTTTGATGCCGATTTTTAGATGATCCTGTAGTGTGAACAGGCTGAAGACAGTGGACTATCATTAGCCTGACACAATTTGTTTGATTTTGTCAGCCGAGTCGGGCTCCTGTTGTGTGAAGCGGTACAACGCGCCAAAACTGAAATCTGAGAGTGATCCTGGGAACAGGATATCTAGGCTAAATGTAAACTGTAGCTTCTGTACCATGTAGTTATATTTACAGTGAACTGTTGGGTGAATGGATAAGCATTTTTGAATGGTAGATGTGATCCCTTGTCTCCAGTGTGGCGACCATCTTTGTCCCGTTGCATAGTGTGAACAGCTTCCTGAGCGGACGTTAAGCTGACCTAGGCTTTACTGTGGCCATAACATGTTCCATAAATAGATTGGTAATTTGTTACATAGAAGTTACTAAAACATTGTTTAATTTGTTGCAGGAGCCGATATTGATGCCTTGTGTGTGGCTCCACGCCATGTAGAGAGAACTGACTTTTTCCAGTCTTTCTTTGAGAAGTTAAAACAGCACGAAGAGATCAAAGACCTGAGGGTAAGTCTTCTCCAGACTCGACAGCACAGGGCAGGAAACTAAATTTTCTACAGGCCAAAGTGACCTAAATCCTAGAATTCACCAGCCACTTCAAGTTTACCAACCAGCTAGATTTTTAGAATGGAACAGGATTTCCAGACAATGGTCAGTTAGTAGTAGCTAGTAGACAAAACGTCCCACCAAATCAAAAATTTACCAACATTTAGCTGGTGACTGTTGTTAAATTCCCACCATGATAGTGCCAATGAACCATGTGACTTGGCCTGGCTCCAGATTTGTTTATGTTGCCTCTGTTTGTGCTTTCCAGGCTGTGGAGGACGCTTTTGTACCAGTGATAAAATTCAAATTTGACGGAATAGAGGTAAGTTAGCTTGAGGTCCAAGTGATGTATATTGTTTACATATTTCCGACAAATTCTTACATTTTTCACGCTCCGTGATGTTGGTGTCTGCATATTGATAACCACTGCTTACAACATAATTTTATTGTACCCAGTGTTTTTCATGTTTAATCCTAGTACTGAATGTGTTTGACTCTATGACCTTGGTGCTTCTGTGCCTTTGCCCTAAAGGAGCCGTGTGACTAATGTATATGCTTCTTCAATGCTGCTCTCTCTCTCTGTGACCAGATTGACCTGCTGTTTGCCAGACTGGCCTTGCAGTCCATTCCAGACAACCTGGACCTGAGGGGAGACTCCATCCTGAGAAACTTGGACATCCGTTGTATCCGCAGCCTTAACGGTACTCTACATGGCTTCTGTTGGACAGCACATGTACAATAGAGGAGATGTTTATATTTACTCTTAAGGCATTTTCCTGATGCTCTTATCCAGAGTGACGTACAATAAGTACAGCAGTAGTTGGCTTCCTCTGACTGAGCATTTATGCAAGATGGGAACTGTTGGCAGGATGTAATATGTGATTCATAATTGGTATACTTTTTTTTTTGTTAAAGTTTGTGATATTTTTCCCCTCAAAACAGGCTGTCGAGTGACTGATGAGATTTTGTACCTGGTGCCAAACAAAGAAAATTTTAGGCTGACATTGAGAGCCATCAAACTCTGGGCAAAGCGTAAGTGGATGTTAGGCTCTCTTGGGATGTCAGAGATACTTTTGTAACGGCTTTTTATATGTTCTTCTGTTGTACATTTTCAGTTTAAAATATGCAACAAAAGTCAATTCATTATTTGCACACTTCCTAACCACTTGTTGGAGACACCCAACATCTCTGGAGAAATGTGTGATATTCTTATGCAAACCATCAAATTGTTAAAATCTCATTTCCCACATTTCCTTATATGTAAAAGACAGAAATAGCAGAGAAAAACAATTTCTGTTGTTATAATCGCATCAGAGAGCTAACAAAATATATACATTTTTCAACAAGTGGCAGTTACAAAGCTGTGTATAGAATTAAGGAAGTCTCCACCACTGACAAGTGTCTCACATTTTTGTTTACATGACAAACTGACACCATGCACTACTGTTTCATAAAACCATAAAAACCTTTTTTTAAGAATATTAAGATGGCACCACCTTTTTGTAATGTGCTGTGTGCCTGCAGGTCGTGGGATCTACTCCAACATGCTGGGTTTTCTGGGTGGAGTGTCATGGGCCATGCTGGTGGCCAGGACCTGCCAGCTCTACCCCAACGCTGTGGCTGCCACACTGGTCCACAAGTTCTTCCTGGTGTTCTCCAAATGGTGAGGACCAAGCACCTGCAGTTATACCTATCTATCTGTTGAACAACTCCATCATCTATACATACATCTTTATGGACAAAATTGACAAATCTGAATCTAAGGGTTTATTTTCACTTTGCTACATTTGTTGTTTCCTTTCTGCAGGGAGTGGCCGAATCCAGTGCTGTTGAAACAGCCTGAAGACAGTAATCTGAATTTGCCAGTGTGGGATCCTAGAGTGAGTATCAAGTCTATGGGGGTTCAGCGTGGGTCTTTGAATGTTATTCAGCTCCTGTTTTGTATGTGCATGGCTATGCATGCACAGGGAACACTGTCTGGTTAGAGCTCATATGTTGATTTAGGAGAGAAGGAGTTTGTTGGTCTTTTGGAGGTAGCTCAGAAGATGGTGTGTGTGTGGGATGTACACCATTGGCTTTGTGATGCCTTTGAGTGTGTGGGTGTGAAATCGTCCTCCTCAGCCAGTAAGGTGGGTGAAAGCCTTAATTCCTGCTATGTGACCAATCTCGTCCCTAGGTGAACCCATCTGACAGATACCACCTGATGCCCATCATCACGCCTGCCTACCCCCAGCAGAACTCCACATACAATGTGTCCACATCAACACGTACCATCATGAGTGAGGAGTTCAAATACGGTATGTAAAACTGAGTGTGTCAGTCAGAAAACCTCAGTTATTTGGGAATGTGCTGTGAAAATTAATATGTAACAAGCATGTTTCTGAACATATTGTGAAGACATCGTGTCATCAGTAGAGATATGCATGATGGCTCTCTATTAGCCTGGCTGTCAAATTATTAGTGGTAACGGAACATAATGTCTGTTGTTTTGGTCACATTAGAGAGTGGCAGGTGGTCAGAGTTGCTAATAGAGACCGGAGCTGTCTCCAGCAGCGATGAGTCTCCATCTTTGGTTTAGATTTTGCAAAGTGACACAATGCTGTTTCATTGTCGATCCTGACACATCTTTCTCCCTCCGTGTCGAACAGGTCTCAGCGTCACAGATGAGATTCTTCAGGGGAAAGCGGAATGGTCCAAACTCTTCGAGCCACCCAACTTTTTTCAAAAGTACAAGTAGGTATTCATCTTGTCTGATTTTGTTAACCAAGGTGACATGAGTGGAAGATGTAGATACACATGGGCCATCAGGAAACTTTCAGGGTATAGCAAACTTACTGTGATGCTGCCAGTCTCTCTGTAAGCCTGGCCTTTACAAAGTTTTTTTTCTTAACATTTTGTCTGCAGAGACAGTCAGATATGTGATCGTTAGCATTGCCAAATGCATGACACGCTAGCAAAAATACAAAATGAGTTCAAAAAGTTTATTTGTATAGCGGTTGATCACAGTGGTTTGGGTGGGAATCTGTGTAGCCGACATGAGTGCCCCTCTAGCTTTGGTTCACCTACACTTGTGTGAATCTGTGACTTTTCTTTTGTAGATTTGTTGTATCTTTACTTAAGATTAATTTCTGTTCTGCTTGTTGCAGGCACTACATTGTTCTGACTGCCAGTGCATCCACAGAAGAAAACCATTTAGAATGGTGAGTGCCAGAGGATTTAAGGTCACATAGTCCTGTATGATTTGAATCATCAATGAATCATCATTTCAAGTCATTTCAACTCAACCAGCAGCTTTTCATTATTCTTCATTTTAGTGTGAAGAATCCCCATTAGTTGAAGCTATTGCTCTTAAATTAGTCTTAGGGTCCACATATAGCAGATGTTGCATACAAACAATGGAATAAAGAAAGTATTTTTATAATAACCAAGAAACAATACTGCAATACTAAGAAGAAAACTGGCAACACTGGAAGCTCTGCGAATAAACCCTGATGTTTCCCTCAGGATTGGTCTGGTGGAGTCGAAGATCCGTGTCTTGGTGGGAAACTTGGAGAGGAATGAGTACATCACCCTGGCCCATGTGAACCCCCAGTCCTTTCCCGGGTCCAAGGAGAACCGCAACGAGTGAGTCCAATTTTATCCATGCATAGAACAGGCTTAATAGGATGTTTCAGGATTGTAAAAGGGCTATTCTACCAATCATTAATCAAAGCCCTTCTGAGGACATTCAAAAAGATTTTCTTATGTTTTTGTTCCTGAGAAATTGCCAATGCCGTATGATACCATTATTCTCAAAAGTCCTTATTACTGCAGCTGTGATTTGATTGCAGCTTTGAAAGTAAGGGTATGCATTTATATGCTATTGACTTGCTCTAACATCACTAACAGATGGTAACAGGAGGCTATTGCCAATTTCCCAGGAACAAAAACTCAATTTTAGGCCTCTGGTCTGCAATTAACACTTATAAACTAATCGGTCCAGGGGACTTAGAAAGTATAGAGCGTTTTGGAGAGCAGAGACCATATTTATATACGCATCCAGTCAGGTGCTGGTTCAAATGTGAATATGTAGGAAATTGTTTAAACCCACACACCGCTAGCAGCCTTTTCGTCACAATATAATTTAATAATGTTTAAAATGCAGCTAATGGTCTTCAGGTTTTAGCACTTCTGACTAGTGAGGTAGAAACATTGAATTTTAGCTCAGATCATTTTTGCTGAGCTGCTTCTCTGTTGTCCCAACAGGAACGACTTTGTGTCCATGTGGTTCATCGGGATCATCTTCAAGAAAGTGGAGAATGCAGAGAGCGTGAACATTGACCTGACATACGACATCCAGTCCTTTACAGACACTGGTAGGTCCTGTCATTTATGTTATGAACAGCCCGGGGTCGAATGTGGAAGTGGTTTGCTACCCAGAAAAATACAGTGACAGAAAGCTTAGACAATTGCATGAAAATATTTAGAAGTCAGTTTATTATACTTTTCTGTGACTACGACTGCTTAGGTAACCATATATGAATTGTCCTGATGTCCATCTGGTACACAAAGTAGGTTAAAACACTAAGCATTATTTGGGAATACTGTGCCGAAAGTGCCAAAAGAGTACAAATGGAAAAAATGGCCTACACTCAGAAGAAAGTCAAGGTCCAAAGCATGTCCATTCATGCCAGTAATCACTGAACCTCAAAATGGCATTATGTCCCATGGCTCCCTGCAGTGTACAGACAAGCCAACAACATCAACATGTTAAAGGACGGGATGAAGATCGAAGCGACGCATGTGAAGAAGAAACAGCTCCACCAGTACCTTCCTCCCGAGCTGGTGCAGAAGAAGAAGAGGGTAAGCTATCTTCCTATGCATCTTACGCAGAAAATACCATTATCATTTGAATCATTGAACCTCTTAACTGTTGTCTCAGTGTTGCTCGCCCTTCTTCATCTCACTTTTCTCTGTCTCTCCTACCCCCTTTTCCTAAATCTCTCCTCCTCAATGCAGAGCATAGCGGAGTTGAACCGCAGCTCTAACGGAGGGAGCTCCAAGCGGATCTCCCTGGACAGCAGTCATCTGGACAGCTCCAGAGATACAGACTCAGGGACTCCCTTCAGCTCCCCGACCCCCACCAGCAAACCCTCCAAGCCTGCCTCAGACACAGACGACAGGTATGACGAGGAGACCCCCGGAGACGGCATTTATGTATAGGCCTATATATTTTATATTCTAGTTTTTGTCATGTACTACTACTGTAATACTGGAAAAACTGTTCATAAAACAGATACAAAAAAATGTCTTGTACCACAGCTCCAAACCTCCGTGCTGCAAGAAATACTTTTTTCGGCTTTGTGTAGAGAACTGATCTTCTATTTTCTACTTATGTGCAATTACATCTATCCAAGTGATCAGTTTGATTAAATATATCTACCAAGCTCTCTCACTGAAGCACACACACACACAACACAATCTCTGTATAGAGATGTATTGCATAGTACTCACTAGGGCTGGGCGATACTGACAAAATCAAATATCACAATATTTTTGACCAAATACCTCGATATCGATATTACGACAATATTGTAGGGATGACTATTGGTGCTTTCACAATATATTTACACAGTGAGATTTTTGATAAATAATCATCAGTAATGTGGATATAATGACTAAGTGGGTAAAGGCAAATAATAGAACAGCTAGAACAGTATCGATATATTGCCCAGCCCTAGGACTCACTCAACTCTGTCTCTCACACACACACACACACACTTACTGCTCCCACGTCGGTTATTTCATCTGGTTGCCAGAAATGTTCCCTCTTGAAAAATATCTTTTCTATCACGTAATTGTACTGCTCCTGGTCATTGATTGACAGGCAGCGAATTGGAACACGCCCAAGTGCGTTCGATCGGTCCGATCACAAAATTCATATTGAACTTTGAACCATGTCCTATCAGGGAATGGAATGTCCACTGACTAAGCATTTAGTGAGACTGCACTTGTTTTTTCTCATTTCCTCTTGAGGATCATTAATGTTTCATCTTACTGTGAACTAACGGCTACAAGGATTTTGCTCATGTATACATAACACTCTTAAACACACACACACAGAGGAACACACAGTCCTAACCGCATATACACACATTTGCAGTTCAGTGATGTTTGCATACACAGCTATTGCATCAAGAAGATTTTGCACTTATGGATAGAGGATATACACCAAATGCCTAAAATACATGAAGTGAATGAATGTGTTAAAGTGATTTCTTCTCTGTGTTTTGCAGCGTCAGCCCTCCCAAGCCTCTGTTTGTGGACAGCTCCCTGCCGTCCATCACCTCACCAACTGCTAAAGACCAGGGCATGTCCATCCCTGTCATTGGCTCAAGTGAGTCTCATTCTTCTAGTGTCTATTACATAGGCATCTGAATACACAATCACTTCCTATCATATTTCCTACACTGATCTGTAAAGTCTGGAAAGAAATAGATATAAGATAGAAGATAGATAGAAAATATGTCTGTTGGGTATGTTACTGTAAACCCTCTGTCATTTTGTAGTATTTGTTATTGTGAGCAATAATCATCTACAGAGTGAGATGGTCTAGTTGACAGTCCTATTTCCCACCCACTATCAGCATACATTAGATTAAACACCCACCAAAAGATTCAAATCCAGTAAAGAACATAAGATCTGGAAAACAGATGGAATATTGATTTGATAACTTTGTAGAAAGCCAGTCATGTTTAAACATCTCAAAGATGCGGATTAATAGTCCTGATCCCTTCTCTTCTCTGTCTGTCCTTCTCTCACTACAGAGCCAGCGGTTAAAGCGAAGCCCCCTTCGCCACCAGCCAGCAGCTCCATCCCCACAGTGGTGAGCGGGAATGTGAAGCCCAACGCCGCCAGCAGCCCCAGAGAGGAGCCCTCGCCCAACGGCCTGGAGGGTCCCATCAACGGAGCTCCTACCAAGAGACCACACTCACCTACACAAGAGGACCTGGCCAAGAGGCACAAAGACACAGAGGTAGAGAGGCTGTTTACTGCTCAAAGTCCAGGGTCCCACAGTACAGAGAAAACATGGGGGAAAATCATAGAATTTATCTTTTGTGGGCCTGGAAATATACATTATGTCTACCTCTCTGCTGATCTTTGCTTTCAGTCCCTGAGGCTGTCTTTTTCTCTTCTTTTTTTTTTACTGAAGGTGGTGTCCAGTGATGACTCTGCATTCAAAGAGCCATACCCACCATCCTGTGACCTCCACACACAAGGAGATGGACCCAATATTGTAGGTGTCGTTCTGTCTGCACTCTTGACTCTGTGGACTGATTACATTCAACATTCTCACATTTGGCTTCTGTCTCTTCCCCATTAGACTGCTCTTTCCGGATCAAAGGCTAAGCCCATTCCAACCATCGATACCTCAAGAACACAGGTAATTCATCCTTTGTAAATCTTTAAGCCTGTGTGAGATATTTTCTAACTGATTTGTTTCTCTGTTGACTTTTAATTGTAGTTGTGTCATTTGTTTCCATCTGATGGACTTGGGTTTTGGTAAAGCACCTAATTTCTTGGACTTGAGATTCATTGTTTGCACAAACCACAGAGTAGATTAAGTCTGTGTGGACTGATAGTGTCACCGTTCCTTATCTCAGAGACTTCCTAGTATGGAGCTGCCAGACGCCTCCTCGCCCCTCCCGGCCAGCAACAGTTGTCGTGTGGTGAAGAATTCAATCAAACTGGCCCTCAACCGCCACAAGTGAGCGCAGCCGCCTTACAGCACCATCTGGACAAATGATTATAGGTAAAATACTCAGGTGTTTTCGGTTGTGTTTCTGATGTGTTTGTTTCGATCTCTTGTCCTGCAGCATCACCCCTCCCAAGCCGCCAGTGTTTGAGGACTCCTTAACCACCGACACCCCTCCTGCCAGCGAAGAAAAAGGCATGTCCATTCCTGTCATTGGCTCAAGTGAGTGTCGAGAAAGAAGTGGTATGAATTAGTTCCCCCGGCTTTCCATGGGAAAGATGATCTTCTTCTACCTTTCAAAAATCTGCACTTATAAAAAAAACAAAAAAACGTTTCTTCCTCAATCATGGAAAACCGGGGGTCTAATAAATACTTAGTTTGTTCTCGAAAGTCTCAGTTGTTCTAATTTCAGTACTGCTAGTAAATTGTGAATTGTTCTTTCACCATCATCCCTGGTAAATAACATGATGGCGGTGCTGATCACCAAGACCCATTTCCGTTGTCCTCTCCCTATCTCTGTAGAACACCCGGCGTCCAAACATGTGGCCGCGCCCGTCGGCAGCTCCATCCCCACATTAGTGAGCCGAGGGGCCGACCCGATGAACGGAGCGGCCTCCAAGAGACCCCACTCCCCCTCGCTGGAGGAGCAGGCCAAGAGGCTGAAAGAGACCGAGAAGGCTAGAATCCACATAGCCTGAGCACACGACTGTAGACTGGATGCATAGATACTCGGATGTGTGGAGGCGGGGCTCTGCAATAAGCCAGACGTTGGTCAGTCTTTAGTGTGAAGCAGCGGGATGGACGCCGCACCTCAAAGCTCCTCCGACGGTTACCGGTTTGCCAATGGATAGTTGGTTGGTCAGACGGGACCTTTCTCGGTACAGGTTACCTCCTCCCTGTCAGCACCCTCTGTCACACTCACCAAAGCCAGAGGGCGCTCATCCCAACACCGAGTTCAGACACGGAGATATCTGACATGAGAACTAAAGCCGGTAGTTTCTAACTCCCCCTCCCCCACACTGTTTAAAAATGTACACAAAACAGATGGAAAATGAGGTGTCGTTCTTTTTTCATTTTCCTTTTTTTTTTTTTTTTTTTCTTTTTTTTTTTTTTCCTGTTAACACATTTTAAAACGGCCTTAAACATTTATCCACGCTTGCTACACACACTCCCGGAATACGCTGTTTATTTCCCCCCCCCTCCGAACAGAAACCTGTACAGTAAATGTTGATGTACATAATTTTTTTGTCTTAAAAAAAAAAAACCGCGAGAGATCACTGTTAAGTCTTTTGACCATTCTATTGTAGTTTTTATTATCTAAAAAGAAAAAAAAGTTTAAAAAATTGTATTTTTTGTTTTTCTCTACTGCTTGTCCAAAACAAATTGTCTCCAGCCCTGAATATTTTTTGTAAACACTGTATAGGTTTGGATACAGTTGCAGGGAGGATTTACTGGGGGTTTGCTTGGATATGGCAGACATCACAACCATGACTCTGGACCACCAGTGCAACCCAAAGAGGATTCCAGGTTCCATATTGGAGCTGCAGTGCACAGACGACCATATTATCCAGATCCTGGATTAATAGCAAAGGTAGTAGATGCCCTTTTCTCAGGTGCCGGTAAGAGCAGGAATAATTATCCTTAACAGTGACTGCAATACACATTCACACATTTCATGAACGTAATGGAATGGGTCTGAAGCTTTTCAGTGTGCAGTAGAACACCTTCATTGTTCTTTAGCTCTTGGATAAGAACATTAGAAGAACCATATCAGTGTGTTAGCCCTCTGTCCAGTGCAGCTTCAGTGCAGTTGACCTGGATGGGATGTTCACGCGTCATTTGTTCATTTGGGGATTAAGAGGGAAGGTTGAGGGGTTTTGAACTTATTCATGATGTTTCACTCTCCTACAGCAACTACCACAGCTAGGTCAAATATCAGCTGCAAATACTTGTGACGGTTTGTTTTAGCCTACATAGATGTCAGATGGGTGTAGACAGTTTAGATGATCACAGGAAAGTATTTGAAGATCAGTTTTGTATGCTTTTATGTGATTGATAAACTGATAAAATTGATTGACAAACTGCTTGACCCCTAGGTCCCGTTCAACACGGTCTGTTTGTGAGTGAAGCTTCAGGTATAGGTCCAAAATTCCCGATCCTTCCCTTCAATCGGAACAGCAGTTGAGCCTGGCTTCGACGGCCGCTAAGGCGCGTCGTGTCGAAGCGAGGTCCTGGTTGTGAGCTCCTCCATGTCCAAGGCTGGATTTGTGGTGCTTTGTGAAAATGGTTCAAAGCTTTTGATGTGTGTGTATGCATGCGTATGTGGTTGAGCGTGCTTGTGTGTGTGAGCGTGCACGCATACGTGGTTGTTTCGTGTGTCGAGTGGTGGCGAGAGAAAGAGAATTCCCTTAGTTTTGGGTGTTAACCCTCTGCGCCTCCTGTGGAGGCTCTTAAAAGGCATCTCCTGGGGTCACGGCGGGGGCCAGGAGACTCGGGGCCCCGACTCTGCAGCGTTTCCTCTTGAAGCGGGGCATCATCCTGTATGGATTTCAGCACGGAGGATTGGTATATGCATGTGCTATTACACCAAACTTAATGCTGTTGCATCCATGTAAAGTGCTAATGAGGTGCCCTCTTCATCGGAACAGCTGGAGAAGCGGGACACAGGGGTGCTCTTTTTTTTTTTTTCCAGCGTCAGTTTCCCCAACGAAATGTACAGAAAGCATCCGTTTTTCAAAAAGGCTTATTCTTCATTATTGGGGGTTTTCTTATCACTTTATTTATATTTGCATATTTGTACCATGTGATCTTTTTTTATAGCATTCATAGCAGGTAGGTCTTTTTTGAATGAAATCTGCACCACTCTGTTTCAGACATCTCATGTTTTGCTGTTCGGAACATTTAACAAAACAGGTCATTTAGATGTTTGTTTCTAAAATGTATTGAGAGGGTATTTTTGTATGTGTTTATCACTTCCTTTACACCCATTAAACCCTTAAACCCTAGGCCGGTGTCCATTTGTGGTTTTTTTGGTCAACTCTTTTTTTGTCACAGACTGTCTGCAGATCCTGGGAAAGTCTTAAAATGTCTTCAATTCCATTGTCTAAACTCAAGGCCATAATGGTCTTTGATACAGCTAAATACAGCATTTTATGTCTTAGTTTGTGTTTTTCTGGTGAGATTTCTGCAGAGTCATGCAGATCTATATACTGATAGGGTTTAGTTTTTATTTTCACGGTTGTGTGCAAAATCGGTCTCATATTTCATAAGCAGCATTAAAAAGCTCTTCCAGTCTTAAATTTAACTTGATGAAACTCAGAGATACCTGCTCAGCATAATTTGAGCTATAATGACCCAGCCTGTGTGTGTGTGTGTGTGTGTGTGTGTGTTTCAAGATGCCCTGAGCTCTAGCAGTGTGGTCGCTGCTGTGATGTAGAGCCAAAGACTTTTAACTGTCAAGATCGTTCACATCCTGTTGAAGCTCATGTAAGGTCTCCTCCACCAGACTGCAACAGCGCATGAACTGTACTCTGATATCAGAACATCAATGAATACTGAACTATTAACTAATTTGTGCAAGAAAAGGACGAGGCCACAACCAGAATTTAATATCCTCATATTTTATTTTCAAATTAGAGTTCAATTTTAGTTTAGCTTCTAATTTCCATAAAAAGTTGATGTTTTAATTTCATCCAGTTTTAGTGTTTGGACTGTTCACCATTTCACTTTCTTGTTCTGAAGCCATTCCGGTGTTGATGTGGCTGTACGCTGAGGGTCATCGTCCTGGTGAAACGTAAATCGTCACCCCTAATTTCCCTAATTTAAATTCTCAAGAAATGTCCCTGTATTTGGCTCAAGTCATTCTTCCTCTATCCTTTCAAGTCCCCCTGTTGCTGTAAACCCCCTCCCTCCCCGACAGCATGATGCTGCCACCACCGTGCTGCACAGTAAAGATGCTGTTCATGGGCGAGGGAGACAAACAGCACTTACAGCTGAAGAGTCTTTTTTACAAGTTCTGTATTATAGTTCTGTATTATTCTAATAGTCCTAATGATGGAGGCTGCTGTGCTCCAAAACATCAGAAACTGTTTTCTACTCTTCCCCCACATCTCTGTCTATTCTGTCTCTGAACTCGTGGGCTTCATGGTAGTTTCTGCACAGGCATGCACTGTCATCTGTGTGACTGTATATAGACACATCATGTGTCTTTGTTCTAAATCACATGCAAGTAATTGAACTGGCCACAGGTGGACTCAAACTAAGTTGTGGAGACATCTCAAACATGCAAAGGGAATTGGATACGCCTTAACTCAAGTGTCACTGCAAACATGTCGAACACTTATTCACTCTTCACTTTGTCATTTTTTAATATAAATTTTAAAAAAATGTGTAGTTAAAAAAGATCCACTTTGACATTATGGGTTATTGTGTGTCAATCAGTGACAAAAAAAAATGTAAAGTCAAGGGGGGGCTGAATAGTTTCTGAAGGCTCAGTAAGCGAAGACGGAAGCAGGCAGGAGTGAAGCCTCTCGGTCTGATTACACACTCCCAGCACGTGGCCACAAGGCACCCCTGCTTCCCATTGGTCCGATTCAGATGAAGGGGGGGGGGGGGGGCGGAGAGAGAGGGGAATTCCCAGGCTAGTGTCTCTCTCTCTCTCTCTCTCTCTCTGTACAAATATTAATCTTCCTGTCTACTGTCACTCATTCAGTGCTGGGTTCTCAAACAGACAATAACCTGTGATAAGGGTGTGTGTGCATCATGGACGGTGAGTAGCAGCACCTTTTTTTATAATAACAGTAGTGATTGATGGTGGTAGACTGGGAGGTTAAGAATGAGTGGGATTAATAACAATAATAGCAGCATCTCTGATGTTCAAAAACCATTCACTGACTCTCAAGTGGGATTTTTGATTATTAGGATTATTTCTGGTTTTAAGGTAGAATTCCAAACCAGCGGTTAACTCTTCAGTTGCTCAATATGTGACAAAATTGTCTGTCAAATAGATTAATTTTTTAACAAAACATAACACTTCCTCCCAGTTGCATGATTGCCATTGTCATTTGAGTCAGTGTCAGTAAATACATGGCGACTAGAGCAGAATAGAATGATTTTGATGAAGACTACATACTAGTTTATGTGGAATATAATCCCTTTTGAATGTTTTTATTACTGTCCTATATATATATATATTTTTTTTTTTCAACTGTTTGTGTTTACACTTAATATATAAGTGTAAGTAATATATATGCCAACATGTTTCCTCCACAGTTCATATGCCCTCCTTTTCAGGGGACGATCAACACATAAGTAAGTACATTTCAATGCCTCTCTTACTGTCTAAATGAGTTGCCTGCCTCCACAAGTCAAAGCTCATAAATGCCAAAGAAAATCACTGAGTATATCACCCTCTCTTTTCACTTCCTCATTTCTCTTATTGGTAAGCAAGTGACACTGCCTTTTTTTCTGCTGTGTGTGTGTGTGTGTGTGTGTGTGTGTGTGTGTGTATGAGAGAGAAAGTCAGAGAGCGACTCTTGTAATTACTGTCTTTATAGTTTTCGAAGTTTGTGTTGTATGTGTTTATATTGTGTTGGATTACAAATGTGCGGCTCTGTGTGTGTGTGTGTGTGTGTGTGTGTGTGTGTGTGTGTGTGTCCTCAATTCTGCGGTTTGAGCGTCTTCTCCATCTACTGTGAAGCAGCTTTTGCATACCAGAATAGGACAGAAAGACCAAACCTACATGTCTTTATTAGGACAGAAATGTAACATGACTTGTCCCATGTACTGACCTACAAAACTTCAAAGTGATCCCTGCTGCTTGGTCTTCACTGATGATCGACCAAATAAAACCAAAAAACAATCCTGCTAAAACACTTTGCTCTCATGTCCACACAACTCTTGCGTTATTAAAAGATCAACACAGTAGACGCAAAAAAAAAAAAAAAAAAAAAAAATCAACACTTCCCAGATCGTTTTCTCAGTTCCTCTGAGGCTGACTTCTCGTTGCAGCTTTTGCTTCTTGCTGCCTCACATCAGACGACAGTCACATAGTACTGGCGAATGGCTGGGGTTGGCCTTATAGGAGTAAACAATGTGTCAGAATCATGAGTGTCAGTTAGGTATGGCGAGGTGCGGCTCTTGCCATTCCTTAGCCTGAGTGAATCAAAATTTGTTTCTGCTTCTGTCATTCTATTGGAGAACAAAGATCAAGCAATTTGCCATGTCTAAAAAAATCACATAAGGAAGCATTCAGGATCAATGTTCCCTCTAAGCTGATAATTTACTCACCTATGTCTAATAATTGATCACATTGACCAAATAGTAATGTCAACCATCAGTCATTGCTCCACTTTGTCCCTGGAATTTTAGTTGATAAAAGCAGGTTTTGAAGTTTTGATGGTAAATGGTATTAGATACAGGCCTGTTCTATACCTTAGGGTTTAATGAGTTGATGCTCCTGGTCAGAAAGGTTGAAAAGTATTTGAAAGTGAGTTGAGTACCTGACAAACATCTGAAAATCTGTAAACACCGCCCACTTGCCACTCCAAACGGGTAAAAAAAAAAAAAAAGAGAAGTGGAGAATGATTTGTGTTAACTGGGTGTGCTTGCATCATCACCTTCACCAGCCACTCCCCCCGTCCATCCTTCTCCCTCCTCCCACACACATCTTTCCATTGACCTCTCCTCCTCCTCCTCCTCCTCCTCCCCGCAGTGGCCGAGCCGGAGATCCAGATCTTCGAGCAGCCCAAGCAGAGGGGGATGCGCTTCCGGTACAAGTGCGAGGGGCGCTCGGCCGGGAGCATCCCGGGCGAGAGGAGCTCCGACAACAACAGGACCTACCCCAGTCTGCAGGTGAGGACGGGGAGGACGACGCACTCCACCAGCTGAACCTCACACACCCCTAAACTCACTTCCATGTTTCATGTACACATCTAAAATCATCTATGGAGTGGATTTGAGTCAGATGAGTTATCAGTCATAGAAATGTATCCCGAGCTTACCCTCAAATACTTTCTATGATGGTTTTTAAATGTCATTTGCACGCTTGGTCTGGAGTTTTCAACACATTTCAACATTTCCCAACATTTTACTCTCCTGAAGCCTCTCCTTTCTTTCATTCTTTCACCTCTTTTCAGATAAACAAGGCCTTACTGTGCTGGGCGCTCACTATACAATTTCACAGCCAGTTAGCTGGAGTGAGCAGCTGTGCGGCCACATCTGCTCGCATTACATTTTCCCCCTCTTCTTCTTCTTCGTCTTCTTCTGTCTTTCCATATAATTTTGCATGCACGCATTCCTAGGTATGGCATGTGCTTTTACTACCTAGAAATGACAATTAAAGGAGCTCTCTCTCTCTCTCTCTCTCTCTCTCTCTCTCTCTCTCTCTCTCTCTCTCTCTCTGTCTCTCTGTGCTCCATAGATCCTGAACTACTGTGGCAAAGGGAAGGTGCGCGTGTATTTGGTGACGAAGAACGAGCCTTACCGGCCACACCCGCACGACCTGGTGGGCAAGGACTGTAAAGACGGCTACTACGAGGCCGAGTTTGGCCCGGACCGCAGGGTGATCGCGTGAGTCGCCCCCCCCCACTTCGTTAGCGTCCCGCACGCAATCGAGAAATCTCTTTTTCTGGCACGCGCACATAAACGCACCACAAGACAAAAACACACCACCAACGCGATATCATTTCTATTAACAGTAATTCATGTTTCACTTGATGGTTTCGAAAAGCATCATGTGTAGAAAGGTGACCGCTCAGATGGAACGCATACACACACACACACACACACACACACACACACATAGGGGCATGAACACACAAAGCAAAACACACACAAACACACACACACACACACACAGCATATTTGTCTAACCATCTCTGTGATGAGGATGGCAATGTGGGAATTCCCCAAGTGACATCACCCTTATTTGCTGTGTAAAAGAGAGAAAAAAAAGAGGTTGTGTGTGTGTGTGTGTGTGTGTGTGTGTGCGAACGTGTGTGTACTTGTGCATGTGTGTCAATGAGTTTGTGTGAATGAGTCAGTATCTCTTCATGTGTGTAATTTTTCGAATCCCTCATGGATTACAGTAGTGAATTCAGATTACTTTATGATTTCATCATGCAGACCTGGGTCAAAGAGTATTAGCAAATCATTTTTAGTGTTTGTTTTAATCTGCTTTCTAGCACTCATTGCACTGTCCTATTCAGTCCATCTGGTACTTGTTAAACTGAATACTATAAATCATTTTCGGAATTACTGCCTCTCCCAGGTCTGGCCCCATGCGGTCGAGCCACCGGTGTTTTAACATAGACCGTTTTGTGAGCATTTTGTGCCGGAGCCCTCCCGTTTCTCATCGCCCTGTTGCTTCATTCGTGCAGTTTCCAGAACCTGGGCATCCAGTGTGTGAGGAGGAGGGAAGTGAAAGACGCCATCCTGCAGAGGGTGGCCAGAGGGATCAACCCCTTCAACGGTGAGTCCTCCTCCCTCTCTCTCTACTGCCATCACTTTTCTATCTATTGCTTTTATGATTTTTTTTACAGCTCAGACTTAGGTCAGCGTCAACAGCGTTTGTTGATAGCTGTAGCAAATTAGTGGGGGGGGCAAAATGATGAGTGGCATAGAGTTTAGACAAAGTACTTGATGCGAATTGGTAGCAACCTAACTGACACGATCTGAAGTCTGCTGTTGCTGTTGCTGTTAGTGTTGCTGTTGCTGTTAGTGTTGCTGTTATTGTTGCTGTTGCTGTTACTATTACTGGTAACACTTTACAATAAGGGTACATTAATTAAGGGTTAGTTAATGCTTAATAAGCATTAACTAACCCTTAATTAACAGTTAACTAAAGTGTCTGGTAATCATTTACTAATCATTTACTAATCATTTACTAAGGTATTAATTTATACATTATTGAATAGTCATCTTTATAAACTATTAAATGATGTATAAATGAATACCTTAGTAAATTAAGGCTTAGTTAATGTTTATTAAGCATTAACTAACCCTTAATTAATGTATCCTTATTGTAAAGTGTTACCCTATTATTGCTGCTGTTACTGTTGTTGTTACCGCTGCTGTTACCGTTCCTGTTACTGTTACTGTTCTTGTTGCTGTTACTATTAAGCGGTTTAAATCAATTTCAAACAATGGTTTGCACATGCTGGTTGACCCAGCTCTGGTGCCGTTAACAACAGTTTCCAGATATCAAGTTGAAAACCCGCTCTTTTGCCACCACCCTGGCTACAGTAATGCCATTTCCTCAATGCGCTTTCAGGCTGCGGTCCTCCATATGCAGACAGACAGCAGCTCTCATGTACAACAGGCGTTGGGCTACTTCCCCATTCTTTGTCACAGTTGCTCAATTCAGCACAGTGCAGGATGCCACGTGAGAGCTGGGAATGCAGGATTCATTAAAAGGGGGAGGGGGGGGCCGAGGGGGTTCCCCCTGCTCGCAGAGATCATGAGAAAAGTAGAGTATGGTGCTTTATAGGTTTGTAAATCCATGCGGATAAACCTGAATGGAATGGCGGTTTATGGTGAGAATGAATTAGGAAATACATGCTTTTTGTTATTCAAAGACATAGTGTGTGTTTGATGCTGATCTACGTTAACATAGCACAGGTTTTGGTGACCCTTATCCAATGGCTGTTACAGATATGAGAGAATATTGTACATTTTTGAAGCTGCACTAGGCAATTTTGCATGTTGGCAGCTCTTGTTTACCAACCCGGCCGGTCTATGACACTTTATACCAAAGATACCAAAGAGACGAGAGAGGAGAAGATCTAATGTTGGTGAGTCCAGCTTTCTCTGGACAGAGATGTGGGTCGCTGCTGTTTAGGAGACAGTGTGGATTTCACACTGAAGTTTGGATTCCTCACTTGCTGTGTGGGCGGGGAAGTGACCATACCCGAAACCAGAATTTAACTTGTGTCTCATTCCCACTCAATTAGAGGGAATTTCAACACAACTTGAATATAGAGATACGGACCCCCCTAAACCTGACATTGTCGAGCTTTAGAGTATCTAACCACGTCTATGCGGTTTTATTTGCTTATCATCACTCAAGAGTGTTTCGTTTTTTAGTGGGTCTTTTAGTTATTCCTGTGGTCTCGGGATGGAGCAATGAATACGTTTAAGCAAAACAACAGAAGTAAGACTCATCGGATATGAGGTCTGGAGCTGATCTTTAGTCACTGGACGGGTGACTGAGTTTGTGGCCGGAGAGTTTCTATACCCAAATGAGCTTTATTGTGTGGTGGTATCAGGAAATCGTGCTGTTTTCCTAGAAAATGCCGCTGGCTGCTCTCACGCCCACCTTTACCATCATACCCATCTCAGTTCCAGACTGTAGACCTGACCAATTTGAGTCTAATATCTGTGTTTCTGGCTTTGGGGTTGTTCAGTCTCACAAATGGGCTGGGATAGGCCGTATATGGTAGGTGTGTGTACGTGCCTCTCTGGCTGAAAGGGAGAGTATAGGGAAGTGAACGGACAGCTCACCCAGGCTTTGGCCTCTAACACTGAAGCGGTCACACAGGACGTCTGGTCAGTGTTCTGTCCATGAAGAGCCATGAGCTTCGTCATTGTCCAGTTTAATGGGGAATGGATCTTCATTTTTGATTATGTATTGTCAGAGTATGAATTACAGAAGTTGACAATTAACACTATATTTAAAATGTCTGGTATTTAGCTGATGTTCTTACTGACTTATGGAATAGTAGAATAAGCTACAATAGCAATATTATAAGCAGCCAATACTGAGAAGTACAAGAGTCAGTCAGCACTGACAATGGATGGAACAAAATAGTCTTGTGATTCTCGAATGATCATATATGGAGAAGTGTCCAAAATGGTAATAAGAGCTGAGGAGAAAAGGTAGAACGGTAGGCAGGAGGTAGGAAAAGGCCGGAGGCGGGATTTGATATGGTCCTTCATGTGATTGGCCGGTTGCACTGCCACACCAAGGCGTAGATCAGTGATTCTCAACCTTTTTCATATCAAGGACCCCACATTTAGTCCACATTTGGGGCCACGGACCCCTATTTGATGAGATTTTGTCTCTCAGACCCAAATCTGAGAATATTTGTTATTGTTAGATATGATTTTGTCCAGAATCCCATGACTGTCTGTATTGTAGGTAGAGAGATAACAGAGAAACTATGATCAAAACAGTCATTCTTCTACATTCTCTGACGTTTAACAATTCATCAGTTTGCTGGGGACCCCCTGGAGCGCCCTCAAGGACCCCTGGTGGTCCCCGGACCCCACGTTGAGAACCACTGGCGTCGATGAAAGCCATTGCGCCATAGACTGATGTGGAGGGACCCGGGGTGCCATTTTAATACGGCCCGAACCTTCCCCTCTCTCTTCAGCTCACTTCTGCTGTGAAACTCAGCTGCTTCCTGTGGTGGGAGAGATAAGCTGCCCCCCCCCCTGCACTTTAACACACTTGCACACACACACACACACACACACACCCTGACCTCCCTTCACTTCCTGCGTGTACGCTTGGTCCACTTTTGCTCAGGCCGATGTCTACATCCCGGCAGTTCTAATAGTAATAGTACAGAATTGACTGTTGTGTGTGTGTGTGTGTGTGTGTGTGTGTGTGTGTGTGTGTGTGTGTGTGTGTGCGGTTACACATATGATTGAGCATATGTCTCATTTCTTTGTTTATTTTTGTGGATGAGAAATAGCGGTAATGTTGTCGCTTTCCCCGGTGACGTGTAGTGTAACAAATGCAAATGAAATTGCAATTTCAGTAATAATATCCCAGTTGTCAAATTTAGGACCACATTTCCCATAAACCCTGCTGATTTCGGTTACAAAGAGGATGTCCCACTTCCCATATCTGCCGTGTTTGTTTTCTCCTTGGCTTTACTGAAGAGGATCGACATGTCGGAAGTGATCAGAAAGATTTAGCCCCGTTTGCTCTGGAAGAACAGCGCTCTCTTGCCGTTTCGTGCCATAAAGCAGATCTGCTGGATTGCTTTACGGCACAAAGGAACTCGAGTCCCTTTTGTGCCGTAAAGCAATACAGCAGATTTCCCTGCCGAATCCGACCCGGTGTAAAATGCAGTGTAGAGGCTGGTAGAGGCTGACAGTCTTCTCGGCGATGGTCTTGTTTGTTCACACTACTTATACTATAATACTATATACTATAACTATAATGTCTCATAGGATATAATAGAACTATATAATATCATATAAATAGTGCACTGGAGTCATTCTCTCAGCCTCGGTGATAAACACCACCTGAACCCCCGGGAGAAGCCATGAGTCACACAGTCGAGTGGAGACACTGTTTGTGGTGAGGCTTGACACCTGCCTCCCCCTCTTTCTCACTCTCACATTCGCATTAACACCAACCACTTACCACCTACCCCCCTCCTACCCCTGGACCCCCCCCCCCCCCCCCTACTGCCTCCCCTCATCGCCTCATTCCAGCCTTGCCAGTGACCATGTCCTCCGCAGCTGCAGCTCGGGGCTCGCTCTCTTTCCATCACACACACACACACACACACACACACACACCTCCACCTACTCTCACAACCCACTTTTCTTACACCTGTCCGGCATCTGTCTCTCGCATGTGCATACACTCGCTCGCACACGCACACACACACGCACACACACACACGCGCACGCAAACCCATACCAACTTAGTATGTTCCACCGATATGTTTTTTTTCTCTCGACAGTTCCACTTTCATACACTCCCTCTCCCTCCTTCGGTTTCTCCACTCTCTGTCTCTGCCACCCACAGCAAACAAAGCTGATGACCAAACAGAAATCGGAAAAAAATAGAGATGCTTGATAGAGATGTTTGTTGCCGTCCGCTTCCCCGGGAGTTCGCAGGTTCAATCCCCACTATGCTGTTGCTGCGTTGGCCTTGTACAAGACACTGAGCCTCTGCTCCATGGGGGGGGGGGGGGGGGGCCTGTCTGTGTGAAATACATACGTCTATGTGAACGTCTCATAGGGAAATGTAAAGAGCCTGAGTACAAATTACACTGTGTGAAATTCAGTGTGAAATTCGGTCAGACAGCACCTGTGTCTTGTCAAAATAATTCGATTTTTTAACAAAAAATGCATGGCAGCAGTGCAGACATAGGTCCCATATTATATTATTACAGTGCCTTATTCCTATTATGGTAACATTTAACTTTATAAGACCAAAGACCAAATATAAGCCCATGCTCTGATTATTGTTTTAATCAGAGCATAATACAACAAAGACAATATACAAATAATTGAGTGTGTGATGCAACACTACAGCTAATGTCATGATATGGAATGTAATTTTCTGATTTGTGTCTGATTATATTGTAAGAGAAGTTATGCATCTATTGGGCTTATAATGTGCTTGCAATGCCGCACAATGCACTTTAAATGAAGTGCTAACCCTATTTCCAGTATAGTGTCACTCTTTGCATTTACATGTATACTATAGGCATCTGATGTCACATATCAGGAGTCGTCATGGTCACCTCATCACAGAGTCCTGTGCTATACACACACACACACCCACACACCTCTTTCCACCCTGCGGTGACGTCACCGAGCGTCACCGTGGCGACACGGCCACATCTGTGGGCGGGGATGGCCTCAACGTGAGCAGAGAGATAGAAATTGAGAGATGGAGGAAGAGAAAGTAGGCAGATGTGAAAACCTTGTCTTGGTGCGTGTGTGTGTGTGTGTGTGTGTGTACGTGTGTGCGTGGGCGTCTCTCAGTAAGAGCTCTCACTGCAAGGTGTGTGTTTGTGTATGTTGCCTCTGCGGGTGATGTGTGTGATGTTTGCGTGTGTGTGTGTGTGTGTGTGCGTGTGTATGTGTGTGTGTGTAGATGAGTATGTAGGCTGAGTAGGCTTGAAGAACCACATCTGTGACGTGTTATGCTACAGCCTACAGATTTGACTGACAAGCATGAGAATCCATCCATCCATCTACCCATCTACCCATCTACCCATCTATCTACCTACCTATCTATCTATCTATCTATCTATCTAACGATTTTGTTGCTGCAGTTTAGATACAATAAAGATATGTAGTCCTTGGTAGCATTTGCAAGTGCAATGTGAGGCACTACAAGCAGCTTTTCTCACAATATAATCATGGCAAATATCAGAAAATAACATTCAATTTAATATCATTTACTATGAAGTTGCTCCGTAAAGTATTCAACCCATTACATTTTTTGAACATTGGGTTTCTGATTTCATCTTCTGATTGTATTAATTATCATGCTTACAGGCCTTATGATGGCTTATAATGAGGGGTGTAACCTGACTTAAATCCTCATGACAGAAATTCATAGTACACATTAAAAGTGATATCAAACTGGTATAAGTTCTTTGATCATAGGGACTTTTAAGGGAAAAAAGCTTTCACTTTTCTGAAAATCTGAATTATCTTTTGCTTATATTGGTGGTTGTTTACCTTATGATGATGACATACCATCATAGTTTACCCACCTTTTTATTTACCGCTACATCACTGCTTATAATGCCTTCAGTGAGCACCGCTTCAAGTAAAGTGTTACCTGCATTTGTGTTTGTCTTTCATACGGTTGTGATACTGACACCTGTTTGTGTGTGTGTGTGTGTGTTTGTGTGACCTCAGTGCCGCGGGAGCAGCTGCTGCAGACAGAGGAGTACGACCTGAACGTGGTGCGCCTGTGCATCCAGGTCTTCCTGCAGGACGAGAGCGGCCAGTACAGCCGGGCCCTCAGCCCCATCGTCACCAACCCCATCTACGACAACAGTGAGTGGCCGAGCTCCGCCTGCAGAAACACTGCTCACACCTAGACAGTTACACAGGTTATCACAGGAATACAGGCTACCCGAGGTTAGGTGTGTTTACACCAGTTGTTGTTTTTGAAGGCATATACCAATACTGATTTGAATTAAAGCTGTCAATAGCCGATTTTATTCTTGTCAGGGTGGAAACAGCATTTACACCATCATAGGATACTAAAACTCTCTATTGAAACCCAGGATACTACTACTACTAGTACTGCCCTACCTCTACTAGTACTACCACAACTACTACTTCTACTACTACTACTTCTAATAATAATAATAATAATAATAGTATATTCAGAGATTCGAAGATTTGAGAAGTTGCACAAGTAGGCATGTGTGTATCTGCAGTTTGTGCGAGAGAACAATATGAATGTACCTGTACCAGTAGTGTGTGTGCACACGTTTGTTATGAGTCTTGTGTGTGTGTATGTGTGTGTGACCGCCCAGCCAACATTCACCCAACACTGTTTTCAAATGTTGCACCCAGTGAACTAGTTCGGTGTTCCTCACACACAGTGAGAAAGGGGAAGTTCTCTATACTCACTAAACCCTCAAACAACACTGTTACCACGGAGCACTTCCTCTTCTGTCAGCAGGCATGTGACATGTGACTCACCCGGTGAGGCTCGGCTCGTAAACTGAAAGCATCGCCTTCCAAATCGAGGCCGATGCAACGCCGAGCCGGAGCCGCAGCTTGTTTTTCAGACCTGTGCACGAACAAACTAGAAAAAAGAAGGTCGCTCTCATGTCAACAGACTGACACCTTTACAGTGGAAGAGCAAATTTGACCTTACTGTATGTACGTGATGTGACTTTCCGGTGCTGTTGTCTAACACTTTATGTGTGTTTGCTTGTGCGTGTGCATCATCAGGGGCCCCTAACACAGCTGAGCTGAGGATCTGTCGAGTCAACAGGAACTGCGGCAGCGTCAAGGGCGGGGACGAGGTCTTCCTGCTGTGTGACAAAGTACAGAAAGGTATACGGATGTGTAGTATTTTCACTTTGTTATGCTTTTATAAATGATTTTCCCACTCATTTATTTATCCATCTATTCTTCTATCCGTCCACCCGACCATCCACCCTCCATCGATCCAAACATTCATCCATTCAGCCGGTAGCGCCCATCTCCTCTTGCTCTCATTCATTTCTCCATCCCTGTCACCCCCCTCATCCCCCTGCCCCCCCTTCCTCCAGACGACATAGAGGTGCGGTTCTTCTCCTCCGACGGCTGGGAGGCCAGGGGCTCCTTCTCCCAGGCCGACGTCCATCGGCAGGTGGCCATCGTCTTCAAGACCCCGCCCTACTACGACCCGTCCATAACGGGCTCCGTGACCGTGCGCATGCAGCTGCGCCGGCCCACCGACCAGGAAGTGAGCGAGCCCATGGACTTCCGGTATCTGCCTGATGACAAAGGTGAGCGGGTTGATGATGATGTGGGGGGGGATTATTTGTGTTTATTGAGGAGGGATACGTGAAAAGACAAGTTCGAGTTCCACCAAGTGAAAAGGTTATTCAGATACTTCAGCCCTCACTTTGGCACACCTGGACCGACCATATATGATTGCCACACATCCTTGATGCTATAATGAACATAACATATTTGATTATTTTTGTGTTTTCTGCAGATCCGTACGGCTGCAATGAGAAAAAGCGGAGAAGAGAGCACTTGATGAAGATGTCGGGATTGTCCGGTAAGAATTACGGCATATAGTACAGGAAGATTCATCCCATGTGCTTGCATGTGTGCTTATTTGCATGTATGTGTGTGTGTGTGTATTGAGTATATCAATGCATATAGTGTAACAAAGCTTTCTGGCCTTTCTTTCTGATCTTCAGCCGGTCCTTTTGCTGGTTTGGCGGCAAACAGGCCAAAGGCGGTGTCACAGAGTCCCATGATGGCCCAAGTCATGAGAAAAGGTAAATACTTTATACACGCTCTGCTCCATGCTACTAGCAAAGCTCAATTTTAAATCTGACATCAACTTCTATCCAGATCTGATGAACATTTGCAGAATTTTTGCAAAGTATCAAACCATCTGTTCACACTGCAAGCAACTTGGATGATGGGTCTTGAACAAGGAAATCGTATTTTTTGCTGCTTTCGTATATCGTTATAACGTTACATTGTTTTGATGAGTTAATCCAGCTAGCAAGCCCTCATTAGGTAGCATTAATTGAAAATGAACAGAAAAAGCTAAATGAAATTATTGGGAAGCTCTGAATGGCTGTCATCAACTTCTCATCCATTTTGCACTTGTCAGGTGGAACTATTGTTCATGAACTAAAATCACATCGGTAGGGAAACGAGGAAGCACAGAAATGGCTGTTGACGGCCAATGATTGTGAAAAGTTCGCTTGACTATCCACATATTGGCTAAGTTTCCCTGATCGCTCAGTTTTATAAGAAAGGAACGGCCCTTGTTGATTGAGTTGCTGGCAGTTTGAAAGCATGGTAAGATTCAAACACAAGCATAATATTGCACTCCTATCACACTAAAAATCACTATTTGTTTTACCAGACCCCACCAACATGTACATGAAGCAACAGCCCACACCTGCGATGCACCAGCAACCCGCTGTATTTAGCCCACCCTACCAGCCAGGCCCTCGGCGCGCAATGATGACAACACAGGCTCCTAATGTGCCTGTAAACCATTTGTGGCCAAACCCGAACCCGGCGCTCTCCATGGATACGATCACCGTCAACTCTAGTGCCATGGGCAATTTATCGCGCACTAATATCAGTAGGCAACAGCAGTCAAACCGTGGATCCGGTTACTCCCAGAGGGTGGAGCATAGCAGCGGCAGTAATATCCTCCCTCAGCTCTCCATGAGGGACTTGCAGTGTTTGGACCCAGGCCCGGGGCCCCAGGGCCCTTTGATGAGCCAGGCCCAACCAGAGACCCAGCACCTCTTCCAATTGCAGCACCACAGGGAGGAGCCAGTCTCTGAAGCCCGGGTCCAGAACCATCAAGGAACCCAGAACCAGGGTCTCCAGACTCTGTGGACCAACTTCAGTTCCCTCAATCCAGGCCAGGGCACCTATAACGGGGTTGGTCCTGGAGATGGAGGGGGTACCCTGGGGCTGGGAAGGGGCTCTTTCCCTTTCTTAGAGGGCATTGAAGGGGATGATGATTTTCTGAAGAACCTGGTGGGAGGGCCTCAGGCCACCTTCCAGCTGAAGCAGGAGCCCCAGATCCAGGTGGGACAGGAGAGCCACGCTACCCTCATGCAATCCCCCATGGACAGCCAAGGAAGCACTTACACCAACCTGCTCCCTCGGCCCATGAGCAACGGCACCAACATGGATGCAATGAGGCATGAAGTTAGTAGTAACAGCAACATGCAGTCCCTCAAAAATCTGCAGAACCCCTTCTCTAACAACGGCATGGCCCACGATGCCCACTTTGCATCTTTGGCCGACTGGATCAAATCTCGGCCCAGTGACTACAAAGAGTGAAGTAGTCGGCAAGTTTATCAAGAAAAAGCACAAGCAGCTCCAAGGAAATACTGGGACTTGTATGTGTATGAATCACGCGTGAGGCTGTGATGAGATCAGAAGACATGCTGATGTTTTCCAAACCAACCTTAGATCCAGATGCTCTAAGAAGTGAATGTACTGCTTTCTTAGTCTCTCTCAGGTCAAGTTCGATTCACTGTCAACATATAATAATCAATGGTTTGTGGGTGTGTTAGGTGGCTGATCTTCAAATGAAAGGGGGTTAATGGATATTACTGGTTTTGAAAGTACTTTATTTAACATGGGCTGCCACAATGCTATCATCAGCATATCAGATGACTTAACTGTCATGGGCTTACTTTTTATTGCTTTGTTAAAGATTTATATATCAGATCTCAGTTTATGTGTGTCACTGTGATAGCGGTTATGTCAATTTTATATCAAGGCATTTGCTGTTTCAGCAATATTCCACGTATTGGGGTTATTCTGCACTTGACTACCATGAAAACCAGAATATAATCACTGGATCAGATGCAGCTGGACGAATTCGGACTTTTACTTCCCATTCATTTGAATGAGGCCACGAAAATAGCCTGAAAACTGAAATTTAACACGTTTGTGAACATATTCAACAACAGATCCTGCTGCTGTGATTTTCAATTGACTGTTGGTCCAACATTTTAGAACATAATTTCGCCAAATAGCATTTTTATTGACAGACGACAACATAGCGGAGGGATAGTATTTAGGAGAGATAGTCCCTGTTTGGGAGACTGGGTCTACTTTTATTTTTAAATAATAATTTTAGTGTGAAGCAAGAATAGAAATGCAAAATGATGAAGGACCGACAGCTGCTTTATTGTCTTAAAGCGGGATCTGTTGTTGAACCTGTTCACAAACATGTTAAATGCAAATTTTCAGGCTATTTTTGTGGCTCATTCAAATGAATGGGAAGTGAAAACGATACAAACTCCTCCCAGCTGCATCCAATCTTGGTGATTAGTTTATATTCTGGTTTCTATGGCGGTCAAGTGCCAAATAACCCCCATGAAGTGGAACATTTCTTTAAGTGCGCTCTGTACATACATGTTAGCCAGAGTTGAGAGTGAAAGCAGTTATCGTGCTGAAGCTCTCAAGAAATGGCAAGGTACTGAAATTTCCATTGAGGAAGTGGGGGGAAGCACATTCAGTGGTGTATTTCCTTTGTAATGACTATGTCATACCAGCGATCACATGTGCTATCCAGAGTTCTCAGAGCGTTGATATCAGATCAGATCAGCTGTTTTCATCAGATATGCCACTTTTTTTGGTTTTAGGCATTTAGCTAACGCTCTTACGTGGAGATACTTACAGAGAGCAGGCAGGGGTGCAGCGTCTTGCTCCAGGACACTTTGGCGGGACACATGGCGTATTGATGGACATTTCATTTATTGGTTGTTGCGGGAATCAAGCCTGTGACCTGGTTACAGGATGGTCCTCTTTGGTTCCAAGGCGACCCTGTCACCTCTAGCCTAGCTTAGTCTAACGTTCATTGCTTACCTACATGTCATATACCTGTATGCCTTCTACAAGCTTGTTTTTTTGTCTTAAATGAAAGCAATTATTTTGATGACTACTTTTTTAAAGCAGATTTGGTATTTTTGAGGTTTTTTTACATGATCTATTCTTAATAAAAAAGGAATCTGTCTTTATTCCACATTTTGTGCACTTAATTATCATCTTAATACGACAAAGATTGTATACATGACCTGGAAATCCAAATATATGTCATTGTTATCTGTAATTTATAACATGTTTCCATAAACATTTCAGGTGATGACTTTGACTTTTACAGCAAAACACAATACAAAGAGAGTTAGGTTGCATTAATGTTGTGAACCTAATTCAGGCTTTTTCCTCTATACTGTACTATGCTTCACAGTATATAAAAAGACAAGGTGACATAATAAAACAATAGCACCACAAAACAAATAGTAGATAAAATCATGACACAGCAAATAAAGCAACAAAACAATAAGATAAAACAAAAAACAATAAAATAAACATAAAATTAGATAAAAGGGGAATTCATTAAAATCAGAAAAGCTTGCTTATAAAAATGAGTTTTGAGCATCAATAGGAATAGTCTGGTCACAGCTAATAAAGGGTAAATTCCTAGACTGCAAACATTACAAGTGTCAAACATGAGTGTGTGCGGAAAGACTGCAGTGGTGTGGAGCTTGAGACAGTCCTTGGCAGTGAGGTGTAATAAATTGTTGGTGGAGATAAAAAGGTGTTGAAAGGGAGACAGTGAAGGATGTCTACCTGACTCTGACTGAAGCATGTCTCAACAATACACTGACGCATTATGCCAGATGACTCGGCACTTTCAGAGTGAGCTGCACTGAGCTTGTCCTCAGATGACTGCAGATTTTCACCATGATCAAGCCTTTGGTGGTGGCCTAAGCATTTTTCCTTCCCTTTTTTACCTCAGTCAGACACAGCTAACTTAAATCCTAGCTTTGACTTCGACAATTTTTGGTACAGTCTCATAACCTTTTACTTTAATGTCCTTGGACTCATTTAAAGGTGCTATATGTAGCATTTTAACACCAATAAATGCCAAGAACACTGGCAGGCTGCCAGTGTTCTAAGGCTACCAGCTTCTAGACTGCATTTTAAATGTGTGGCAGCAGATTTGGCGGGAAATCTGCGGGATTGCTTTATGGCACAAAGGGATATTGCTCTATGGCACAAAACCCATCCCAAGAAACATCCTCTTTACAGCAGGAAGCAACAGACTTTATGGGATATGTAGTCTAAAATTTGAGAACAACTAGCACTAACAATATCACTGGCTTGAGATAGAGGCTGCCAATCATCTTGGCCTCATTTGTTTACAGTAATGATATACCAAGGTATTACAAATAATTTGTCAATGATATATTGATGTTTAAAAATTCTACACATAGTTGCAAGCCATATTAACATTGAACTTGAGACTTAATCACCCAGGAGAGTTGATATTACAATGTAGCTACGCCCCCACCTCCCCCCATTAATGTTTCCAATGGAATAAAATTTAGAGCTACACCATGACTCAGCCCGTAAGGTATAAGGTCAGAGCTACCCACTTTGCTGTTATCATTGTTATCAGGATTTGGGGTTATCAGGTTTGTGGATATAATATGGTTGAACCTAGAAGTTACCAATTGCATAATAAAGGAAAAGTAGTGACCATAATTACTGTCACTTCTGTTGAGCAATTTCTGTTGGGCAAGTGGACATGGTGTTCGGTCAATGCACTTTCAAAACCTCCATGTCATAGAAAGGCCCATCTTGTTATCAACTTTTATTTTCAACCACTGAGCTTAAAAACATTTACAAAACCTAAGAAATCATATTATATGAATTCTACATTGACTTATTCCAAGCTAAAAAAATAAAAAATAAAAATAAAAATACTGAGCATTGATTTATTTTTATTTATCGAGCTTATACAAATCTTTATGATCTAAATTCATAGTAGTGATAAATATCAGGCTGATGAAAGTTAAATGAAAATAAGTCCTTTTCAAAACAATTAAATATTACTATTCTGAATATATAATTGCTTTTTGTTTAGAGACTTAGCTTATAGACTTTTATCTTGGCCACATCACTGCATATAATTAACTGCAGCATAGTAAGACAACTGTCTACAAAATTTATCACAACTAACAAGTACAAAATTGGACAGTACCAGTATCAGTCCCATCCATCATTCATGGTGCAATTGCTGCCAAACCTGCAATATTATTATTTGGCTGCTTATCAAGAAACACTTAGGAATAAGGAAGTCAGACGCACAGCTGTAAAATCTTCATCTGACAAAGATTTCCTGAATAGAGTTTGTGTTTGACAGTTGCCATAAACATTGTGTTCCTGTTACACTCAACTGCAATGGACAGATCCTTTTGCTTTTATTGCTATCTTGCTCTACTGTTGCACAATAGTTTTGAGAAGATGAGAAAAGTATATGATGGATGATCCCCTTAATCCTGCTTCAATAGGGGTTTACCATCCATTGAAAACGGATTCAAAGCTATAGGTTGACTTGATATTATATGAGACGACATGCTGTGAGTTCCTTCAATGGCTGTAGAAAAGGTGGAAATGTAATTGTGTTTTCGGGCTCTAGAAAAGTTGTGGAAAATTAGTAATATCCTAAATGTTTTGGAAATGTCATGGAAATTTGCTCATAAGGAAAAAGTGTTTTACATGGATTCCTTCAAAATCCCTTCAAAAACTCAGAGCTAGGAAGTCACCTAGAAAAGATACACATACAAGGGAAAGGCAAAGGGAGCTGAGGCATCCTCCAGATATCCAACTAAGAGCACCTTCACCCCCAAGCCCTAATGGAGTCCCTTATCAGGTAAACAACAGTCTACCAGAATTGTCAAGGAACCAACTCAGTGACACATAGTGCAAAAATAGCATGATTCTCATGGTGAAGCCTGATGTGGCACCAAATTCAGTCTTTCCAACACAATGTTGTATTGCTAGACCTGGAAAACACATTTGGCTCAGTACCACACATCCCTCTGAGGGCAGCACTCAAGTTCTGTAGAGTACCAAATGTCATAAAAAATTAATCCTACTTGAAACCTACTTCCAAAACATTAAAAAGATGCTTCATGACAGGACAGTATCCACAATATTGACACAAGCAGCAAGTGGCCCTATTTATCACTATTTGGGTCCAAAGTCTATCTCGTGACTGAGTAATACATCAGATGATGGCTTTTTAGAAGTCTGGCCCATTATATGATCTTCCATATATGATGAGAGGATTGGCACCAAAGTGAGTCCGGTAGATCTGCATATAGCTCTGTCCAGTGCATGGCTTTAACATACAGTATGTTAAATAATCATTGGTGACTAGCATTATTACAGGCTTAGGTGATTGGTAAAATAGACATAAAATTTGACAAAATAAAGTGCGTTCAATGGCAGAAGATCTCTCTTCCCATAAGGTGTAACTTAGCCAGACAGCTAAAGTTTTTGTGCTTTGATTTGTAATGGACTTCAGTAATGATGAAGATTGAGATTTTCAGAAGTCATGAATCTACAGGTCATACAATAAAAAAAACAATACCATTTTTGTATTACTAAAAGATTAAATTTCATGTATAATGCTAATCGCCTACGACTACTTAACATAGGCTACTGTATGCTAAAGAATTAGCATGCATACCGGACAGTTATTTACCAGACAGAGATGATTTTGGTGCCAATCCTCTTCTGAGATATTGGATAAGGTGACCAATGGGCCAAATTCCTAAAAAACGATGTAGTCCTTTAAGCAATTCAGCTTCAGAACTTCTGAGCAGCACAGCAGGGTAAGCCGGTTTAGCTTATGAATGTTGGTATGATTCATTTTCTGATCAGCTGAGCGGACTGTTTCAAGCCAAGAGGTTCAGCCATCCCATTAGCCTATTGTTGAAATTGATGGTAAGGTTGGTAACTATTGGGTGTGATTTTGTAGACTAGGTTCAAGCCTAAGTGTAGATGCAGTGTCATTGTAGTTAGATGAGCGAAATTTTGATCAGTGATGACTGCAGGTCTAGAGATGATGGTCCGGGATTTTTGTTAGCTGTCTGGAAGTGTCATGGGCCTGGGTCATGGAGGGTGGTCATGGAAATTGCATTATATTTTCATGTCTAAAAATGTTAAGGAATCCTGTAAATATGATCTGAAGTGAAGTTCATCTACTACTGGGGGATCCCTCTTTGACTTGGTCCGCCCAAGGTTTCTCACATTTTTTCCTAATGAGGTTTTCTTTGGAGTTTTTCCTTGTAGGCATTGAGGGTCTAAGGCTGGTGGTGCCGGGTAGGTTAGGCTATGGATAGGAAGGCTTGCTATGTCTTGCTAAAACTTGCTGTTGTGCTTTGGTCTGCTTCCTTGTGTTTGTGTTACATTCTGTCCTATGATTGATTGATCAGTTAGATCTAGGTAGACCTATTCTCTGGAAAGTCCTTTGAGACATGCTTGTGATTAAGTTCTATATAAATAAATGAACCTGAATTTGAACTTGAACTTGAACTTTAAGTGCCAAGCTAGCCCATGCTATACTAGCTTAAACTAGCAGGCTATATCAGAAAATAGTTACCTACTCCCACGTCACCAGCCTTATCTGCACTCTCTCTACCCACATAGTGAATTCTTATCTGGTTTCACTCAGGGAGCCAAATGATGTAACCGTCAGGCCTTGTTATCCCCCAGTAACCAAACCAGTCAGAGTTTTGTGGTAATTGAATTGTAGAGAAACCCACAATGAGAGCCAAGTTGACCCGCTGATGGTAAATCTCCATCTCTACATCTCTACCCAAAATGGGCCAGCATGTGGCAGAGCAAACCTGGAACCTCCCCAAATTATATGCCAAAGGGTTCTGAGCAAAATCCTTATCGAAAAGGTTGGGCATCTCTGTCCTAAGGCCTTGAGGTAATTTTCAGGTGATTTTCAGCCTTGACTCAGACTGATGTGACAGTATAACTGAAGACACACTGTAAATAAAGGTAATAAGATCTCCTATATTGGCAGTTTAAATGTCAGAAGAGGGGAAAAGGTCTTTCATCTCTGTCCACTTGCACCCGGTGCCACTAGTTGAAGACCTTTGAAAATTATATTGTGTATCCATGACAGTCATGTAGTTGACAATCATGTAGCTCTGAATCTGCTGTAGAATTACAGTTCTCAGCTCTGTTTTCATATTTTCATGATCTGACAAGGGATTCTAATCGTTTTTCTTGATAAATTCTGTGTTCAGCGACCCCAAGGTACTTTACAAACAATGCCTCCAGTGGCGTCATTACCTAGGAACTCAGGGCGTGCTAGATTGGAGATGTTTGTTTTCTCTTGCATTGGGAGACGGAGGTGAAAAGCGGAAAAGCTGTATGTAGCTTGCTTCCTGTCTCGTTGTAAGGAGACAGGAAGCAAGCTACATGTCTTGTTGTAAGGAACCACAAACAACCTTGATTTAACCTCAATGCACAGTATAACAACCTGCATGTGTGCTTTTGGTTTTGGTTCTTTCAATTCAATCAATTTGCGCTCATTTTTGGTTCAGTCCATTTCCTGAATTGATTGAACTGAAACTCAGTTGACCCCGGCCCTGGTTGGAACTCACTCAAATTCCGTAGAAGACCTCATATTTCCTTTTAGGTGATCAGTAAATAAACAGATAGACTACGTAAGACCAGGCTGGAGGTAGATGCAAGGCAACATCCATCATGCAAGGCAACATCCATCATTTGCAGGATCTGTTCTTTTCATAAATATCTAGCTGGCTGGTAAAATAGTGAAAGTGGTTGGTGAATTTTGGAATATACCAGCAACTATTGCTGTGTGTGTGTGTGTGTGTGTGTGTGTGTGTGTGTGTGTGTGTGTGTGTGTGTGTGTGTGTGCGTGTTCGTGTGCTGTTGCATTTGTGGTTAGGACATCATTCTCTTAACATCTGAATTGGGCTTGTGTGTGAATGCTCAGCCCTGGACTGTGACACAAGGGATTGCAACATCAAATCCTGTGTTTTGGTAAATGTTTCTATATTTACGAGGACCGAATGACATCACAGGCATAGCAAGATGAAGAAAGTGAGGACATTTTTCACTGGTCCTCACTTCTACAGGGGGCAAATCTAGGGTTGGGATTTGGGTTTAGGGTTAAGATTAGAATTAGGTTTCAATTAGGGTAAGGGTTAAAGTTAGTTTATTGTCTGGGGTTGTGTTTAGGGTTAAGGTTTATTCTTGTATTTTACACCTGTCCTATTCTATTTTAGCCTATTTTTTGGGGGGTTTTTATACTCTTAGCTCTTTAATGAACTTTATTTTTCTTGGTCTTTTATTTGAATTTTATCCTTTTCATTTTGTCTCGATGCTTTTAATGTTTTATGTAAAGCACTTTGAATTGCCCTGTTGCTGAAATGTGCTATATAAATAAACTTGCCTTGCCTTGCCTTGCCTTAGACATGGGATTAGGTTTAGTTTAGGGTAAAGGTTCAGGTCAGGCATGTCATGGTGAGTTAGGGGTTAACTAATGAATGTCATCAGTCACAATCCAAATATGTGTTTGTAGTTGCACATGGACACGTGTTGCGTCAGTGTGTGCAGTCGCTTTTAGTGCCTGTACACTGAAAGTATGTCCTAGAGACCACAGCATGTCTCTCAGTATTTCCTAACCATGTCCTGGAAAAGGCAAGCTAGACCTGTTTAGCCACCTATTTCCAGTAATGCCCCACCTCTGCTGCTCTGTCTCCTCCCCTGCGCTCGGCTGCCCTCCCTTCCTCTCCCCTTCCTTTGAACCTCGGAACCCTCTCTCACTGCCAACAGTTGCTGACAACACTGGTGTCCGTTCACACATCCACCTGAATGGGGCTACGACAGGCTCTTCATTGATGCCTTGAAACACGACACACAGACACAGACGGCACACACACACACAAGGAAGTTTATACACTTAATACCTTAAAAAAGCAATTAAAAGATGTGTATCCCTCTTCCTCTATTCTTTAATTTCTGTATTCTTTGCTTCTTTCATTGTTGTTGTTGTTGGTGGTGGTGCTGGTATTTTACATGAATGACCCACTATTCATGTTAGGTAATTCTCGTTGTGACTTACTTTCTTTAGTTAATGCCAGGATATGTTTACGTTTACATGAATTGAGTTAGGGTTTCAATTTAGACGATACATTGGCATTAACAAACATCTATAACAACTTTACTTAAAGCAGTTTATTGTGCATTCAGTACGAACTCATCTTTGTTAATGTCACTGTTCATACTTAATTCATGTTAGTAAACATTAACAAACATGTATAACATTAATACAGTTCATGTGCATTTAGCATTAGCTTTGTTAATGTTGTTATTCATGCTTAATTAATTAGTTATGTTATTATATTATAGTAAATACATTAGTTAACAATGAACACTTAATGTAAAGTGTTACCGTAAAAGCTCTATTTCCGCATCAGTTCATGCACTTACGCCCAAATACTGTCACGATCGCATAATATTCATCTTTTCCACTGAGACATAATGCCTAAGTGTGCGTCACTGAGCCAAACGCTCTCTATGAAACATGGAGAGCAGTTATTACTCCCATCCTTTGAGTGCGATTCCTCTGCGCCTGCCATTTATAAAACTTCCTGAAGCACATTTTAATTATAGCTATTGTCACCTTGTGTGTTGCTAGAATGGCTAACTGATGCAAGACGTAACTCATACTTCAGAGCAGGGAAAATCCCATGGAGCTCTCACTGTGAATGTCTGACCAAAACACTGTATACTTGTCTGTTCCAGGGCCCTCAATAGGTACATGTGGCATTGACACACACAGGAACCTTGCTTCATTCATTTTATCTGTTTTATAATTTATGTTGTATGAGGTGAGTAAATCAGGTGAATAACCTAACACCTGGTTTATGCTAATGTAAGTGGAATAACCACTCCAATCCACAATTTATGATTCAATATTAACATATGTCACTGTTACAGCCCCGATTACAGAAGTTGATTATATTGATTTTCAGTACATTAGTGGGTAGACAAAACATACTAAGTCTTTCAGTGTTATCAAATGCTACTTTGTTCCCGCAGTGATGCAATCAGGTATTTCGGTTCCCTTTTTGACAATGCAGCCATGTAGAACCATGTCAACATATCTTGTCGCCCCAACAGGCACATATGTCATGCACACACACACACACACACACACACACACATACAAACACGACATGCGCAATACACACACACACAGACAGAGCAAGAGGAACCAATGTTTATGAAAAGTACCGACATCACTTTCAGGCCAATCCAGCGTGCTGCCCAGCAAAATACACCGTAGAACCAGTAGGAACACTGGAATTTCTCTTATCTCGGCAGAATTAGTAAAGGAATGCTGCGCTCTGCAACCTTGAGGATGAAGTCATAGGCCTGGTCAGACCAGTATATCTGTTTTTTTCTGGAAGAAGAAAGCACAGACATTTGACAGATTTAGCTTATGAGAGCAACAGAGAAAAGATCTCAAAGGAATATCTTATTATCAGGAAACATTTGATTCAACATTTCACCCTGTGTCTAACTTTGTTGCCTGTTGCCGGCAACGTTTCCCGTCTACGTTGCCCACCCAAAAATTCCTAGTATCGCGACCCTTAGAGAGAATATTTGAGCCGAATTCACAAGATGAACTGCAGGTACACTGATGTTGTGTTGCCTTTGGGTCAAATTCATATTGATGAATCGTTTACATAGATAAGTCTAGATGAAAAGCAAGAGGCGGTCGCTTCTTGGCCATCAGGTCTCCTAGACTTCGGCTCGACCTGCCTTTGACCTCCCTTTTGAGGATTACTTTTACACTCTACATGAACAGAAGAGTACCATTGTTATATTGTGACAGGTGTACACAATATAATACAGGTGTAGGAGGCGTGGGAAAAGCGGCGACAACATCACGCTTCCAAAAGGTCACAGGTGCTCCACGCAAAACCCCAAATACCAGGACCACCGTCGGCTCAGGGCGCCCTCCCACGCCTTAACGACATCACAGACCCCTTGGATTCCCGCCTTCCGCCTCGGGATCCTGCGACCGTCACGTACGGCGGCGTCACTCACACACACCTACACTGCGGCGGCATCGAGGCATGTTCTGCAGTCTAACCCCAGAGACCCGAATGCGACAGCCCTCCCCCACACCGACACTTTGACATCACAGGACTCCCTCCTGAACCACACCATCGCACCTCTACACTCGCCTGCTGCGCTCACAGTGGAGCTCTCCTCCAGCTCCAAGGCGGCGGCCGCCTCTAAAGCGAGCGTCACAAGCCGCCCACTCACACACCCTTCACTACAGCCTCAACCGAGTGACATCTGGCCTGATCGTGACAGACTGGCAAGGCTCAAAGAGAGGATCCACCCTACACCAGAATTCTATAGCCTAGATTTATGATGCTGTGATGTCATCAAAAGACAAGTCTCACATCAACATTGAAATGGAGAGTGACTTTGAGCAAATAGTGGCTATAATAAATAAAATAAAAAAAAAACTAATTTGGATGCATAAGCTCAATCATTCCACAATGTCAGTCTTCATTGTCAATAGCGCTGCTCCAAGTTTTCTGGTAACACATAAGGGTCACTAAGTTAAGGGTTAGTTAATGCTTAATAAGCATTTACTGCTTAATAAGCATTAACTAACCCTTAATTAACAGTTAACTAATGCGTAATTTACTAATGGTGTTCATGTTAACTAAGGTATTAATTTCTACATTATTTACCATTAGTACACACCATTAGTAAATGATTACCAGACACATTAGTTAACTGTTAATTAAGGTTAATTAATGCTTATTAAGCATTAACTAACCCTTAACTTAGTGACCCTTATTGTAAAGTGTTACCAGTTTTCTCTTAATTATACCACAAAAGAAGCCATTGTTTCTGTTTTGGAAGGGAGTTATGCAGAGTCACAAAAAAAGTGGTTGAACTCTTTAAGAGAATATATTTGAATTCTGTTTTAAGGTGTATTTCACAGAACAGAAGAAGCAAATGTTGTGTGTGTTAACAGAGACAATCATGTCATGTGCAAAACTATCCTCATTTGAAAGGCCACTAATCAAGTCAACAGCATTACAGCTCAGGTTGTTGGTGTCATGTGGGTGAGTTCATTTAGGTTTGCTTGTTAAGGAAAATATCGTCATTCAATTCACATTTCAGTTTTTTTTGCCCAGTGCAGGTAATGCTCATTGTAGATGTCCAAACTAAGACTGTTAATTTAACTTTTCACCAGACACACATCAGTAGGAATTTGAAATGAGTACAGTTGATGTGGCTGTTCATTGTAATTAGTTAGGATCAGGCTTGCTTTGTTTAACGAATGTGTATTAAATGGAGGGAAATTCCCTTTTCACCCATTGTGTTGTTAGGCAGTAGGTCTTGAATTCTGATAAGGCAGAGCACACTCTGCTGGATAAAAATGAAGAGTGCATTCTGTGGATACATTGTTTTCCTTCACTTGTCAAATGTTCAAGGCCAAACTAATCAAATAAGAAACAAATACAAATGTGTTAACTGGTTTGGGAGGGAAGGGAGTTAGTTTGAACAGTAACAAACAAGTCTGGTGACACAGTGCTGAAAAATGTACATTCTGTTCTTTTGTGTTAGTAACAACAGCTGCACGAACGACAATCGATCCTTTATGCATAAATTATATTGGTCTGGCAACGGAACAGAGTTGCTGCCTTCAGGAGCTGTCGGAAACATTGTAATTATGGCTTCAAAGCGGATTAACGACCCAGCGAAGCAGTAAAAACGGGAAAAGTTGTAATTTTCTGTGATACCCGGGTTGCCGTGGTGTGACGGGTAGGGGTAGAGAGCATGGGAGCCGAGTCAACAACTGATGATGAAAGTGATGCATACAACAAATTTTGGCTGATAAATTACACCTTTGACGCGCCTTTCTCCTCTTCATTATGCTGCTGTAGCACTAAGTAGCTCTGTGCCTCTTGCTTTCTAAATCAAAACCACAGCCACCAAAAAAAAAAAAAAAAAAATTCTCCGACCAAAAGCACTTGAATCCAACTATGGCATCTGGAACTAGGAAGTGACGAGCAGCACGGGAAGGCAGCAGGAAAAGCAGTACGGGGTGAGGGTTCAGATTCCGGATAATATTTGCAACTTGTGGACATATTTTCCACGATGGCTTCACAGCCTCCGCCAAAACCGTGGGAAAGACGGATTCCAGGTGCAATGAGTGCACCTGTCAATTACCGGTAAACGAATTTTAAACTGTGCTAACTTGCTATCATATGACTTTTGCATTTTCTGGCTAATGCTAGCTAACGTAACTGTTGCTACAGCTAACATAGACGTTGTATGCGCAGGAAAGGCCGGCCAGACCAGACCCAGGCACGATGGCAGGATTTATTGCTTATTTATTAATTGTCCCGTCGCTAACAGTCACAGTTGCTAGCATATTTTGCCAGTGAAAACTAAAGAAGTAATCATGAACCAACTAGCTGGCCAAATAGCTAACCTACTAGCTAGGCCCTTTAGCCCCGCCGTGTGCCGTTCTCCTGTATCCATAAAACGTCACGCCAAACTGCCCTAAAACATCTTGCAGTTTAATATTGCCTGCTTATCAAACAAACGTATACACCTCTTAGAACATGACTTAAGACCTTGTAGGAACAATACGGAGCCACTCTACAATTCGGCATGCATTCAACACAATAAACACCAGAAATGTCGATAAAATGTAAACTTTTAGGATTGGTTTGCATGTTATGCCCACGGTCTTCCACCAAAATAAGACTTTATGAGCAGTATCGTTAGCCAGAAGTGTAAAGCAATTATGCAACAAAATTAGACTGTTTTGAAATCAAGTACAAGATAACCCACACATTAACAACAAAGAAGGGAATGTCCAGACTGAGGTTAACAATGCAAAAGGGGGAAATTTAATAGAACACTATGCTGTATAAAGTGTACTCCAACAAAAGAGTGCGCAAACGCTTCGGTGCTATACCTTCATCCGTCTTGCATCGTTAAACGCGGACATTGTCTTAATGTCAGTGTGCGGGTTTCTGTTTTTATGTGTATTGCCCCTATACCAAAAGCACACGAGACTGAAAAAAAAAACCCCATGGACTATTTAAAAAGAGCACAGACGTTTCCCGTTTCCTATTTTTTTAAATAAAGTGCTGGGGATTTACCAGAAGACGCTCATAAAAGGTGTTTATGTGTTCATGTTTTACGGGCTATATACGTTTGTCTGTGACTAAACAAATTTAGATTACCAGACTTCAATGCAGACTGTTGTGTCGTGCTCTCCATACGAGAAAACCTAACTAATTCACTAGTAGCCGCTGTTTTTGGCAATAACTTTTGAGTTTGTCAAACTAGAGTAAAGTCATGGTAAATTAATATGAGCAAGCAAAATCCAACAACATAACAAATTGATCAGTGTTGTACGCATGCAGTTTGATTATGTTTTTAAAACTCGCATTAGGTCAATATCATATTGATGTTTCCTGTTGTTGCATGACAAACCTAAAGCCTTAAACTTAAAGATTGTCATTTTCTTCACAAGTAGAACAAATGATTATGAAATATTGTGGTATTCAAACAGAATATATTAACCAATCTGCTGGAGTTTATTTCAAACAGTGGGCCCTAGGTTGATTGAAATCCCACACATCTGTGGCAAGAATCTTTACAAACTTAGATTCACCAAACATGTCTGTTGAATCCTATCTCTTGACTTGACCTTGTCTCCAAACGCCTCACCAGGTCTACAGACTTCGCACCAACCATGGGTCCCTCCACTTCTGCAGGCCCCCCTGTCCTGACCCGGATGGCGCCCCCGGTGCCCCCTCGCCCCGTCCAGCAACAGTCCTACCGTCCGGCGTACGGCTCTTTCACCTCCGCTTACAGCCCCTACGGGAGCTCCATGTACGGGGGGTACAGCCCCTACAGCTATGGCGGCAACTATGGCCTGGGAGGGTACAGCCGCTTCCCCCAGACGGACGACGTGGCCCCCAGTCGGTTCGTGCAGCAGGCGGAGGAGAGCAGCCGCGGGGCCTTCCAGTCCATCGAGAGCATCGTCCAGGCCTTCACCTCAGTTAGCATGATGCTGGACGCCACCTTCTCGGCCGTCTACAACAGCTTCCGCGCCGTGCTGGACGTCGCCAACCACTTGACGCGGCTACGGACGCATTTCACTCGGGTTCTGTCGGCCTTCGCCCTGGTGCGCACCTTGCGCTACCTCTACCGACGGTTACAGAGGCTGCTGGGGCTGAGGTCAGACGCCGAAACTGAGGACTTGTGGGCAGACAGTGCTAGCGATGCCCTGGCCACTACTGCACCCAGAGGGTTTGGAGCAGGGGCGGAGGAACACAGAGTCGGAGCTGTTAAGTCATGGCCGATCTTCCTGTTTTTAGCTGTAGTCCTGGGGGGGCCCTACCTGATCTGGAAGCTGCTGAGCTCCAACCCAGGGCCTGAAGAAAGTGGTGAGAACTGCATTTATGTTTTGGTGTCTGTGTGTAAGCTGTCACTGTAAATCAAGAGGAAAAAAAAGATGTTCTAGACAAGAGAAGCTGATGAAAGTCAGAGCAGCGGTATATGTAGCGTTTCTTTTCCTCCCAACAGAATAAACTTTTGTTGTATTTCTTTGTTTAGCGACTAACTGGGCCAGCGGGGAGGACGACCATGTAGTGGCCAGAGCAGAGTACGACTTCACGGCTGCGTCTGAGGAGGAGATTTCTGTGCAGGCTGGAGACATGCTCAACCTAGCCCCTAAAGGTGAGAGCTCTCGGGTGACGGCCAGGCGTTTGCTCTGTCTCACGTTTCCCATTGAGATCAGTTCATCCAGAATCAAACGTGGATTTGTAAAGCATAGGATTGGTGTCTGCCAGTTTCTTAAAGGATAAGGCTGGTGTTTTGTAATGCATTTCTTACCGTCAACAAATCCTATGAAAATAACAAAATCAGCAATGAATTTGTTTTGCTAACAAGTCTCGTCCATGTAGCCGATTCCCAAGCCATGTCCCAGCAGCCGTAGAACTGCATTGTATTAAAAAAACTATTATAAACACATCAAAGAGCCATGCCGTTGCTCCGGCAGCATATTTCATCATCGCGATACAACGGGCCACCCGACTTTTTCCTCAAACAATTTAATAAGCCGGCTGTAAACATGTTTTCCATCTCAGGAAAGTAGTTCCGTAGCACCGAAAATAGTTCCCGTCGTAATGAAGAATTTGTTTCCATTTGATTTGGTAATAACTACAACAGCCTGACTTTTCATGGTAACAGTTAATGATTTTTAAAATTGAAACTATGTCTTTGTGAGCTGTATTTAAAGGTTTTTAGCTTACAGTTGGAGCCAATGACTTCTGATTTGAAGGCTAAAAAGGGAACGTGGGAAGTCGGAAAATAATGGGAGTAGAGCAAACGCATTGTTGATTTTGTTATTTTCATAGGATTTGTTGACAAAAAGAAATATATTTAAAAACACCAGCCACATCCTTTAAATGCACTGAACCTGTACCAAGTACTCAAGTCAGAGAGAAATTGGTAAACCTTTTAACCCCAATGGAGCCAGATCGTAGCTGAAGTCCTCAGGCAGGTTCCTATTGCCTGTTCCAAAGTCTGGATTATAAACAAGAGGTGATCAGTTGTTTGCCATCAGGGTTCTTAGACTTTGTATCACCTACGGCGCTCAGGCTGGTTAAATCTGTATCATCTTTTAAATAACTTTTTCAAGCTCATTTTTATAGACTTGCTTTTATATAATGACCTTTTATTAATGTTTTGCCCTCACTTTTATGACTCTTGCCTTGCTTTTATACTTCTTACAGTTTTTTTATTGCTTTTTCTGTTGTTTTTTTATTCTGTTGTAAATCACTTTGTTTTGGAGAGTGTTACATTAATAAAGATTATTATAGACAGCTGTGGCAAGATTAGTCAGGTGATACTTGATACTTATTTTACAGACATAGTTCATTGTTACAACAGTGTAATTGCAGCTGTAGTTTTCCTGCCCACTTGGTGCTGTAACTGCATATATTGTGAAAGTATTGTCTACCAAACTGCCTTTTCCAGTCAGTCTTTGGAGTGAAGTGTTCATGCTCAAACAGAAATAGGCAGTAATAAAAGAGGAAGACGTGCTTTGCAACAATACACCACAGTCTTTTGCAAAGAGTGATTGTTGAAAACTTGGTTCTATATAAACTATGGTTCCCCCAAAGTTCTCCCAAAGTTCCCCCCTATTGACAACTTAAGCTCATTCCCTTTCCTCTTCCCTGTGTTTAGAGCAACAGCCCAGGGTGCGTGGGTGGCTGCTGGCCAGCGTGGACGGTCAGACCACAGGCCTCGTCCCGGCCAACTACGTCAAGGTCCTTGGCAAGAGGAGAGGCCGTAAGCACGCGGAGCTGGAGAGGCTCGCCCAGGCCCAGCAAGGGAACCCGCAGGCCCCCCAGACAGCCTCGGCCGCGGGCCCACAGCCACATCTAGCCCCGGGCTTCATCCCGGGCCTCGGCTCAGCCGCCACCTCAGCTGCGCCTGAGGAGCTTCTAGAGTCAGTGTACAGTGAAGCACCGACATCCTTCAGCGTGGGAACATCCAACTCCAGTATGCCCTCCAGCACAGTGCTAAACATCCCTGACAAGATTGACCTGTGATTTGTATGCGTTTATGCATATCTGTATATGCAAGTCTGTGTGTGTTCATATAATTGGTTGACTCAGTCTGTACATGTTGTCACTGTTTAGCTATGAAGATTGGCTATGTATCAGCTGAGACAACATATTTGTCCAGCCAAGGGAAAAACTTGTACCTGATCCAAAATCACTCAAAATAGGCTGCTCAATGAAGACTCAAATAACCAAACAAACTTTCTGATAAGGTTGCATCAGTGAATATTGGTCAGAAATTGTTGTCATGCCTAGGTTCCCTGTCGTACATTTCTGTTTGGAACCAGTGTGTTTCAGATTTTTGAGGTTATATGTATATTTCTTTAGTTAAAGCTCATACGTGAAGGGTGTTGTGTATACTGCTGTTCCCAAGATCATGTCTGGTATGGGATTGACCAATTGTGAACTACACCAATTTGGTTATCAACAGATATGTTATTTAATATAGATGTGTAGTCTTGAGTTTGTTCAACAGCAGAAATTGGTTAAGTGTTTAAATGAATGAAGTGCACTAATACATCAGCTGTATACTGACGGTTTTCGGTTAGGTTTCACTGTATAAAGCCAGCCTTACAGGACAAAGCCAAGACAAATTGTGTTTCAAAATTGCTCTCGTCCCAATTGAATGTAATTATTTAACAGCATCTTTAGTAGTCTTTGTATTTGGTTTTGACCCTCACTTGTAGGCTGCTTGGTCTTCTGCATTTTCTTCTTGGCTTGTGAAGTGAACTGGAATGCATTCATTCAGAACAAGGAGGGGTTAATTTTGCACATTTTCAACCATTCTCTAGAGTTACAGAAACTGTAATTTTGTAAATACTTAATATAATTATTTTGAAAATAAATATTTTCAAAAACTGACGTTTTGTCCACTGGGTAATATCTTTCTCCAGTTGAATACGATTAGTAAGTTTTGGAATAAACTTTTTTAGTTGGAGGTTCTTAAAAATCATGGTAGATACATCTCTGTGGCAGGGGTTCCCAAATAGACATGCATTTATTAGACCCTAGTTTGGCAACCATTGCTCCATGGCCCTATGCCCTCTGTTATTATTTTATTTCATTGCCAATACCATAGGTCAATACTGTAATGTGTATGTATTTCTTTATTTCTGACACTTTCCGGCAGGGCCACGGGGCCGCCGCCGTCACTAAGCAACCGGACGCTGCTTTCACCTGCTGCACTGCGACACTAGGAACGGTCAACGCTGCAGATACGGGACCGCTCCAAAACGCTATTCTTTATCTAAATTATTTTAAGATTTAACATCCCAGTCTGTAGTTTGACCGTGTAGCCCGTCTGCCCAACATTTTCCCTGCTGTACAGTATTTGGAAACGTATCGCTAGCTTCCTACATAGGTCAGAGCAAGGCTATAAGTTGGCTAGCTGATTGATGCTAATGCTGCCTTCAGGTGGTATCGGAAGTAATGTAATTAGTTACGTTTTTGCCATCATAGGCCTGCATGAACAACGCAACAAAGTGGTACATACCACTGGGAAAGGGGTCCTATTTTGTAGGATGGCAGAGTTGTTTAAGGGGAAACCGTGCCAACTAGTACTAGGAAAAAAAAGTTACATAAAACAACTTTTGGTTTTGAATTAATTTAAACGTCACATTGCACAAAGTCTCTCTGTGCCGCTTGATATCTAGAATAAAACGGCACACACCAAAAACACTTCTGTTACAGGGTTCACGTTGTTAATGTCCGACCAAAAACGATTGCGACTGCGTGACAGGTCGTGTTGACGCCTTCGGAGCTTTGGAGTAGGAGCTTACGGGGAGTGCTTGAAGGCAGCAGAAGCTACCCAGCAACGTTAGCTAACATTTAGCTATGGCCGTGCCTGCAGTTAGCCGGTAGAGGAAGCCCACATCATCAGCGTCATCCAAACACAATGCCATAAAATAGGCGCTGACGCTTTTTACTGTACGAGAGGACGGGGAGGAATATCTCTGACACTAGATAAGTATGTGAACAAAAGCTTGTCATGTTGCTGTGTGTGTTTTTATGCGTCTTCGAGAACCGGCTGAGATCACTTGACATCTGATGTTGGTGCAGCCAGCTGGTGGCCGTTAGCCGGGAGGAGGACAGATGGACTCGGCCTGTGCTAACATTACCAGTCTCATACTATTTTTCTAGTTCCTATAATATATACCATGCATTTATATCATATGAGCTTAAAAATATAGGTAAATTCACATGTATATATAGATATAGATAAATATGGATATACAGTATGTATATATCCGAATCCTCCACCTCATCCCTGGTTATTAGATTAAAGCTCTGCACACCTACCTCTAGGATGTTATGACCAGTGCTGTAGTGGTAAATAAAAAGGTGGGTAAACTATGACCTCAGTGATCATCATAACCACAAATCAAAAATCAATTACATTTTCAGAAAAGTACTAATTTGTGGTTTACAGGTGCCTGTCTTTCATACATCATCATTTTGATACTAATTACTATGATGCATACTATGAATTTATCTCATAAAGACTAAAAAAGTCCATTCTGCAAACAAAAATGTGGGTAAACTGAGTTTATGTGGGTTTACCCTCCACTAGTAATACCATGCATAAATGCATGTCATGATTGAAATGATGGTGCCTGCTACTCTCTGTGCAGCAGAATAGGCGTGAACCACAGATCAGGGTGCTGAACTGCTGCTGTCCTGGTTCTGACCAGTAGGCCTGGTGATCACCCTGATAGTTTTACTGTCTCTGTTTCTCTTTGTCTCTCTGACCCTGAAGAGATGAGTCGCTTCTGCTCGGACAACAACAACTTTCCCTACGACAATAACGTCCTAGTTTTGGACATGGTGCTGAGTTCTCTGTGGGGAGTGCCCCAGCCCATAAACTGGGACAACGTAGCCAAGCTTGTCCCTGGCTTCACTTCCAAGGAGGTAACTGTGACGCTGGGTAACTATGAGCTCATCCATCCCTCCATCCATCCCTCCGTCCACCCATCCATGGCTTAGTAGCAGGAGGCCTCATTTGTAGATACGAAACAATACCGTGGTACTGATGTTGTCGCCTTGACTGCTCACAGTGTGCCCGTCGGTTTGAGGAGCTGAAGAGCACCGGGGGGTTTCCTCATGTGGACAACCAATGCAACGCCCTGACGGCAGGCAGCTCCTCCCCTTCGGACAGCGTGTCCTCCTATATTAAGTCCACCCTGCTGGACGTAGGGGAGGCAGTGGAGACGGGAACCAACCAGAGCACCAGCAAAGTTACAGGTCAGTCAGTGCCACCATGTAGATATTCAGTAGGGATGGGACGATATGCTTATCATGGCATACGATTCCATACGTGATATGGGGTTCAATATTCGATACAACCATAATACGATGTAATAAATAAAAGTTCAGTGACAGCAAAGTATGACTGTGCAGAAGCATGTTTATTTATGCGCCACAAATCTTTCTAGCAATGGTATTGGCTTGCTAGAATGTAAACTGTAACAAGATATAAAAAATGTCATTACAAAGTGCAAATAATATAATTTGGATGGAGAGCTTGTGAAACTGTGATGGTCAAGCCGTCTCATTTGTGATTACTACAGCAAAATAAAATGGAGCTAATATTGTGATTCATTTTTCTGCCCCACGATACGATCTAATATTCAATGATCAAATATTGAGAAACATAATTTCTTTTACTTGTCGTGTTCGACTAGGGCTGGGTGTTGTTGGGATTTTTTTTACTTTCAAATGTTAATGACTTGCACATCCATTTCAGCCTATAAAACTGTCAGTGAACAAGTTGTATCTTTATCCCTGTTTATTTGCTGTATTATTTTCAATATGTTTAATTATAATCTTTTTGCAATAATTATTTGTTTTAATATCTTCAGTGCTCACTATAGTTTTATCTAATCTAAAATGCATTTCTTTTCTAGTAGTAGAAGTAGAATCAGATCAGGCTCAAATGATTTTCTTAATATAATGTTCTCAGGTGAGTAGAGAACATGGATTCCATTGGAAGAATCCAACATGGTGCCTTTAAATCAATATCAGACCCAAAAAATGTGTATGGTATTGAGAGGTATTGTTCTCTCATAACCAGATCTGCAGTATGTTTGACTTTTTTTTGTTTCTACTGATATCAGCAGGATTGAAATTGACACCCTCAGCAAGGGTGGGCTCTGTGGAGAAGAAAGAGAAGCGGGTCTCAGCAGAGGAGGACGACAAACCTCAGAAGCCACGCGAGTAAGTTAGGAGAGATCCAGTCATCCTCACTCTCCAGTTTCCAAAAGCTGTTTTCAAACTGCTCTTCATTGTTCACTTCAACCTCCCACACAGTCCCAACATGGTCATCCACGTGTGCGATGAGGCCAAGAACCTGAAGCAGGACTTCACGTGTCCCAGAGACCTCCTCGTCAAAGAGATGCGCTACTTCGCCGAGTATCTGTCCGTGGACCCGCAGAGGTGGGAGGAGGTGGACATCTCCGTCCACTGCGACGTGCAGATCTTCGACTGGCTCATGAACTACGTCCGGAGGAACGCGGCGGGAGAGGGCAACAGGGAGAAACCCCGGCTCGGTAAAATCCACAAGGAACCGTTAGAGCAACAGCAGACATCACATTAATACACATGGGAATGCCTGAGCTGTCATTTACCTGTTTGTGTGAATCCGTGGACGGTGCTTTGATTTCTTTGGTCACTAAAAGTGGTAAACGTTCGGTGGGTCACTGGCTGTGTGTTCTGTGTTTGTTTGGTTGTTTGATGGTTGTGGGGTTTGCTTGGTTGGTTATGTGGTGTTTGTCGGTTACAGAGCCCAGCAATGTGATCTCAATCCTGATCTCCTCCGAGTTCTTGAAGATGGATACGTTAGTAAGTGTTGTGCCGTGAGCTGGGTTGCTGGTGTGATGATGTGATGCGGGCCCCTGGTTTTTCTGATGTAACAGGGAGAACTTTAAATTGAATTGTGGTTATGTTCTTAGATTCTCTCTTAGATGGGCGGTGGGCACTGTAGAGGCATAGCACTCCCACCAACAGGCTATTAAGTGTAGCAGAGGATCAAAAATATATTCCACGTGCCCTGGAAACAAGATGTTCCTAAGGGAAATAATCAAGAATGCTTAGGCAACATGTTTAGCACTATTGCCCATCAGAGTTGCCCAACCACCCGCCCCATGTATCACTGCCTTAAGAACCAGCAGCTTGCATTCACTTATGTTTGGAATTGATAAATTGAAATCTCTCCTAATCCAGGGAAAACAAGAGGCCCATAGATAGAGCTTTGTTAAATCGATGTTGCATGGGTGTTACGAGTGAAGCTGTTCTCTTACCTCCAAGAGTTACGCTAGGACAGTCAGTTTGCAGTAAATATTCTCACCACTGCTCTGGCTCTGTTAGGAGAGCTAACATTGTAGTGCTGCTACAGTAGTGTTTGAGCAATTATGTGCAAATATTTATGAAGGTAGGGCTATTTAAATAGAGCTAGATTTTTTTGTGTACCCTTTGAAAGGTCCTAATGAGAGCTGTGTGTGCGTGTCCATCTTCAGGTGGAGGAGTGCACCCAGTACTGCCACAAACACATGAGTGCCATCGTGGCCACGCCCTGCAACATGAACTGCATCAACAGCAACCTGGCCACGCGCATCGCCGGGCTCTTCAACCACAACGACGCAGACGACGTCCGGGACAAGAAGGACAAGTTCAAGAGGTAAGGAAGACGGGGTTATGAACAGTGGGGGGGGGGAAGAGAGTTGGGAGGTGTAGAATGCAGATTGTATGTTAACTACCAGACATTTCTCAAAGCATACGAGATACAGCAAGGAGATGACACATTATCTTGTATGAACAATATTGTGACAGGCCATATTGATAGTCATCAGGATCATATGATTGCAAATGAAGAGTTCCATTCCAAAATGGTATATATTTCATTTGGAAAGAATCATTACCTTAGATTCATCATTTGATAACTGTAAAATATAGAGGTTAAAGTCATAATTTTATCAACCATCTAGTATTCTTAAAACACAAAAGTATCATAATTTGTATTGATTTTGCGCTGTTAATCATTTTGTGGGAATAGATGTCACTGTTTTTTTGCAATGGTGCAAATCTTATTTTAGGATGAAACTCTGCAAATTCAAAATATCACTGGTCACTAGAATGAAATAAAATACTACTTCTGAGTGATTCGGTGAGTCAGTGGAAAAGTGGAAAAGCTCTGACTTTTTGATCCACTAAATTGTGTGACTCACTGCCCTTCTGGACAGATTTTTGTTCTTGTTGATTTAGTACTGAATTGTAGAACTGTCTACACTGCATGTGGGGAGATAATAGTGAAACATATGAGTTTAAAAGTCATTCCCTAACTGGGGTAATTACTAGTGAATTAACTTTTTCCCCACCATGGGAATCACCTTTCTAGACAACATAAAAACACAGTAGCAGCCAAGTCATATGTTTTTTTTTACATCTCTTGCCTTCCTTCACTCACACAGCAAACTGTTCCAGAAGAAAATTGAGCGTCTCTTCGATCCCAACTACCAGAACAGAGATTCACCGGGAAACGCCTCGACTCTCTACAGGTGAGTAGAGGCAGTCAAGGCTGCTGTTTCCACCTGCGGGGCTTTGTCAGGCTTTCAGTTTAAAACGCAAAATTTCATGCAAAAGAATGGTGTGCTGCAAACAGGTTTTCAGTCAACGAATAGCAACAGCCACAACCAGCTCTTCCTGCATGCATCAGGTTGGCCACAAACAGTATGTCCCTGTCAACGTTGATGTTGATTCCCATGTGTCCTAACACAGGTGCGGTCTGTGCCTTAAGCTGCTGACCAAAGACACAGAGAGGAAGATCTCTTGTGCTCCAGGGAAAATCAACATCGATGTTCGAGGAGATATCACCTATACTCACACTAGGTATTGTAGCAGCCGTTCAACATGACTCCACTTCAAAACAATGTTCTGTACATTCAGAAGATGTATACTCATAGTTCTGGCATTTATTTAGTTCATAGTAATTATACATACAGAGACAGAAACCTCCAATATACCTCTAATGGGTGATAACTGTTTTCCTGCTGTGTTTTCTGATTGAAAGTGTTCCTGATCACATAGTTACACTCACATATGACAGGAGGTATATTGTACTGCAGGGCAAGATGTTCAGAGTTCATACTTTGTGTGTTTGTGCACATGTGCGTGTGTGTGTGTGTGTGTGTGTATTTCCAGACAGAAGAACTGGGATGTGCATGAATACATCACTAGCCTGTATGAGGAACTCAAATCCTGGGTTCTGGTTTACTGGAGAATCTGGGGTACTATCAACTACCTGACCTGTTCCCGCTGCCAACAGGTGTGTGTGTGTGTGTGTGTGTGTGTGTGTGTGTGTCTGAGTGAGTGAGTGAGTGGTGTTTTGAGTGACAAAACAAGTGAGAGAGAAAGACGGAGAAGAAAAGAGACTGATCCTGTAAGTCTGACATGCATATCAAATCATGCTAATCATGCTACTACTAAAGTGTGTGTGTGTGTTTGTGCGTGTGCGTAGGTGTTTGTGTGTGCAGAGCTGACCCATTGCAAGTACCATCCGGAGGGTGTGTTGTACCCCGGCATGGGTGCAGAGAAAGGCTGGCACGGAGCGGGAATCTATCCCTGCTGCAACCAGAGGGTTCTCCGCTTCGACCCCACTGGCATGCCCAAGGTAGGGACACACACACACACACACACACACACACACACACACACACACACACACACACACACACACACACACACACACACACAGTGAGTTGTATCCTTGTTGTGCCATATTATGCAACAAACGTGTGAAATGCAACCTGACCTGGATTCAAATAATTTATGGCAGGAAAGGATAAATAAAACAGCTGGATTGCCTGAGAGCAGCCTGGGAAGGTATTACAGCAGCCAAAGTGTGTGTGTGTGTGTGTGTGTTTTGTGTGTTCAGGGCTGTAGGATGCGAGACCACATAGTGAGCGTACCTGATGAAGAGAACTGTACTGACCAGGAGAGCTCAGCCCAGACCAGAGTCCTCAATGACCTGCTGCTGCACAGAGACGCAGTGTGTGTGTCCAACACACCGCCACCAGAGGGGTGAGTACGAGTGTGTGTGTGTGTGTGTTTAAGTCACTTTTGTTGTACATCATTTCAAGGAGAATGGTGTTTCCGTTAGCGTGTGTGTTTTAGAGTAGTACTTGCTATGAATAGTTGCAAAGAAATAGAATTTTCTGGTAATGTGTGTGTGTGTGTGTGTGTGTGTGTTTGTTTGTCAGGACTGAGGAGTCTCCATCAGGTGCTGAGAAAGTTCTGGACTGTGACATTCTCTTGGAACCAAGACTCCTTGGACCTCTTAGAGGAGATAGCTGCGCTGTAAGTCTCTCTCTCTCTCTCTGTCTCTGTCTTTCTACCTCTCTGTGTGTTTCTTTCTGTCTCTTGCTCTCTTTTACCTCTCTCTCTCCTCTCTCTCTGTCTTTCTACCTCTCTGTGTGTTTCTTTCTGTCTCTTGCTCTCTTTTACCTCTCTCTCTCTCTGTCTTTCTACCTCTCTGTATGTTTCTTTCTGTCTCGTGCTCTCTTTTACCTCTCTCTTACTCTCTCTCTGTCTCTCTCTCTCTGTCTTTCTACCTCTGTGTTTCTTTCTGTCTCTTGCTCTCTTTTACCTCTCTTTCTCTCCTCTCTCTGTCTTTCTACCTCTGTATGTTTCTTTCTGTCTCTTGCTCTCTTTTACCTCTCTCTTACTCTCTCTGTCTCTCTCGCTCTGTCTTTCTACCTCTCTCTTTCTGTGTTTCTTTCTGTCTCTTGCTCTCTTTTACCTCTCTCTCTCTCTCTGTCTGTCTTTCTACCTCTGTGTTTCTTTCTGTCTCTTGCTCTCTTTTACCTCTCTCTCTCTGTCTTTCTACCTCTCTTTCTGTTTCTTTCTGTCTCTTGCTCTCTTTTACCTCTCTCTTTCTCTCTCTCTCTCTCTGTCTTTATACCTCTCTTTCTGTGCTCCTTTCTGTCTCTTGCTCTCTTTTACCTCTCTCTTACTCTCTGTGTGTGTCTCTCTCTCTCTCTCTCTCTCTCACTGTCTTTAGACCTCTCTTTCTGTGCTTCTTTCTGTCTCTTGCTCTCTTTTACCTCTCTCTCTCTCTCTCTCTCTCTCTCTCTCTCTCTCTCTCTCTCTCTCTCTCTCTCATCTTTCCCGTTCTAACTTCACCTCCTCTCTCTTTTGACTAGTTTTCCCTATTGAAAAACTGGAGTCTGCAACTGGTAGGATTTTTCCTTCATTTCCTTCATTATACCTGCTTATATTCTGGTATTCATACTTTTTGGAGGTGATCTGCCTTTCATCGAAATTACAAACAAATCCAGTGGCATGAAAGGAGAATGTGGGCGAAGTGATTTAAATGTGAGTGACAGCGGCGTAGCGGCGCTCTGCTTAGATCGACACAATCAAATGTAACGAGCGATTCAGGGTGCAAGGGTCAGTTTCTAAATTTGTCAGCACCGTGCTCGCCAGCCAGCAGCTGTGTCTGAAACATGCGACCTTTGCCCCTTCGCCAGCGGCAGCAGTCTCTCCTGTCCGAGGATGAGGAGTACACCACGGGGTCAGAGGTCACCGAGGACGAGGTGGGCGACGAAGAGGAGCTGTCCAAGAAACAAGGTGGAGTAGCGTGTTGTGACAGGATCAGACCTGGGATCAGCTAGTGTTGGCAAAATACTGTTTTTTTTATGGTTTGTTTTAGTCCTGTGTTGGAGCCAGATGGGTGGGGTTTAACCACTTACAGTGATTGACAAAGATTAGACTGTAAAGCAAGTATTTAACATTCAATTCAGCATGTCTTCCTGTGAGTGGCAGAATTACAGAACGTCACCTATCTGGTACTCTAAACCAGTGATCCTCAATCTTTTTCATATCAAGGACCCTAATTTAGTCCACATTAGAGCCGCGGACCCCCATTTGATGAGATTTTGTCCAGAATTCCATGACTATCTGTATTGTAGGTAGAGAGATAACAGAGAAACTGTGATCAAAACAGTCATTCTTCTACATTCTCTAATTGTGTTAACTGCAAATGAAATAATTCTGAAGTTCATCAATTCATCAATTTGCTGGGGACCCCCTGGAACCCCCTCAAGGACCCCTGGTGGTCCCCGGACCCCACGTTGAGAACCACTGCTCTAAACTGATTAAAGGAAATGCTAATTATTACTTGCAACTATGATTTGACCCAGATCTAGATAGTATAGTAATTTATGACAATAATATTATCCCCACAACCACAGCTCACATATTCCAGTAGCCATCATACAGGTCACTCTCAGTAAAGAATTGCTCCATAGACTTAAATGACAAACTGTACACCTTTTATTGTCCCCCATTAATAGTTTATAGAGAATATATATTTGGGAAATGGAAAAATAGGATGTCTTTATTAGTTACTTTGACCCTTCTATGGCTAGAGGATGCTCTCCTTCAATGATAAATGGTCAATTTTGTGGTTTGAGTGATAAAAATTAAGTGAGGATAGATGATGAAACATGGCTCTGTTTTTAGCACATCACCTCTGTTTTAATAAAATTGGCTTCGGATCGTATCCAATCATATTTGGATCGTTATCAAATCGTGTTTTTCCCTTCACAGGCATTTTCATCACATCTATTTTTACCATTTAATTTTTCTCACTTCCACCACTCAGTCTAAGGATGGAAAATAATGCAGTTGCTCTTTTCGGCCAGCAGGTGGTGTCAGACGCCCTGTCAGACAGCGTTTCTAACATGTTGCTGTTTGTCTGTTCCCAGCTGCTAAGAAGGCGAAGAAGGCCAGCAGACCTCTGAAGAGACAAGTATCCTCACCAAACTTTCAACGCAAAGACAAGCCAGAGAAAGTGAGTTCCCGCTAAAGTTTGGATTGAACGTGTGGTTCTAATGTTTGTTAGTGGTCTGTACTCTTATGGTACAATATGGTACTGTTCATATTCTAATGTTATGGCATAGTACACTGTCTTTGTTATTTTGTTGCTGAGTCATCCGCTAACGTAACCAGGGCATCCTCGGGTCCTTAGAAAGTCTTAAGATTATGATCTCAATCTAAAGGCTTTAAAAAGTGTTAAAATGTCTTAAATACAGTTATTAGAGGTTGTAATAGGTTTGTTTCTTTAATTAAGCTTCATTTTCATCATGCAAATATGAAATTAGATAGAGGTATTGACAGAACGGCAAACAAAATAAGACAAATGCCAGGAATTGGACCGGCAGTAATGTTGGCATTATTAACAGTTGACCTGTGTGGATGTCCAGTCTTAAACACAGTTAAGCATCATGCCCGCAAACATTTAATTTCCCAGTGTCCTTTTGTCTAACCCTCCTCATTTATAGTGTCAGAACCTTCGTTAGCGATGTTCAGTCAGAAATAGGCTTTATTTTGGTTGTTAAATCAATCTTAACTTTAATATCAGGTAGCATTAAAAAGGTCTCAAAGTCTTGAATGTTGGCTTTCAGAAACCCTGGTAACAGTCTAGTACAGTGGTTCTCAACCTTTTCATATCAAGGACCCCTGATTTAGTCCACATTTGGGCCCCATTTGATGAGAGTTTGTCTCTCAAACCCAAATCTGAGAATGTTTTTATTGTTAGATATGATTTTCTCCAGAATTCCATGACTATCTGTATTGTAGGTAGAGAGATAACAGTGACACTATGATCAGAACAGTCATTCTTCTACATTCTCTAATTGTGTTAACTTAAAAATTAAATAATGCTGAAGTTTAGCAATTCATAAATTTGCTGGGGACCCCCTGGAACCCCCTCAAGGACCCCTGGTGGTCTCCAGACCCCACGCTGAGAACCACTGGTCTAGTACACTGTTAAATTTAGTTGCTGATTCCTGCTGTAGTGATACAGTATACTGCCCGCTTTGGTGTTAGTGATTCACACTTAAATGGCACAGGCTCTGACTTTTTGAGTGCTGTGTTCTCATTTTTTCCAAATCCATTTATCATCTTCACAGGCACTGTCAAGGGACAACACACCGTTCACGTGAGTCAGTCTGTATACACAAGATCATGCTACACACTCCATATCTCGTCGCTATCAGATTTAGATTTTTGACCTGTTTTTTGAAAGTCAGTTTATCATACTTTCTCGTGATTGACATCTTATCGCTATCTGAGTCGCTCTGATGCAGTAAACTCCACCCATCTGATACTCCCAAGGATGTGAAAACAAATACCAAGCATTATTTGCATCCGCTGTCTGGCCCAGGTTTGGTTGACACTGGTGCGTGTGCTGTGTGTGTTGCAGAGTGAGCGCTCAGAAGAGTAAATGGGACAGCTCTCGCTCCATGCGTTACAACCAGGATGCTCAGAGGGAAGACGGTAATGAAGGCCACTATGTTGCACTACTTGTTTTCCAGCCCAGACCACTTTGGAAATCATCTGTTTCATGTGTTTTGGGCACAGATATGCATTACTTTTATCCATATTCTTCCACTCTTTGTCTTTGAATCCTTTTTCTTTCACTCTGTCTCTGCGATCCAGACCAGCGCCGCATGGTGGAGATCGTCGGCCACCTGACTAAGATGAGGTTCGGAGACCAGGAGCAGAGCAAATCCAAGGATACTAAAGAGGTGAGCGCGTTTCTGAACATGATTAAAATATATCGCAACACAAACCCATTTACATACCTAAAAAAAACGATGTCATAGCCAAGGTTCACGGAAGCTTGTAAATGCTGGCGTTGGCCATGATTTATGAGCCGAATTCATAATTCATGCGGTCGTGTTTGCTATTTGCTGCCGCAGCTCGCTGGGGGAATCTACTCCAGACTGGAAGCTCAGTTTAAGGGCAGCTCTCAAGGCAGACAGAGCTCAGAGAAAACACCCAGGTACTACATAGTACACACACACACACACACACACACACTCATTCCCTCCTCATTCCCCTTCCCACTACTGACCACTGTCCCTATATTCTGCTCCTATAGATCAAAAACGCGCTACGCTCAGATCCGGACAACATAAGACGATTGGATGAGAAAAAAAGCAAGAGAGAGACGGTTGGCGGACGAGCGTGAAAGCTGAGGAAGAGGAGAGTGAAGAGGAAGAGGGGGAGATCCTCACGTGAGCGCTCAGTATAGCAAGATAACGTAACCGAGCGAGAGTCAACACTGGCAGCGTTGCCACCCCCCTCCTTGCCTGCTCCACCACCCTCCTGTCCCGTACCTGGACGGACACTCTCATCACCCTCCAGCCCGTTTTAGTCCAGCTCCCCTCCCTCTCAGCTTCCCTCAGGTGACTATGTATGGATCACCTCCCATCGCATCCGCTAGCTGTTCGTTTACGCAATTGTTAAGCAGTTCCCGGTGAAGCTTCAGGACAGGCGGGCTCTCGTTAACGTTGGAGCCACACGAGTGGGGTTTGCCGCGTGGGGCGACACAGTGAGTGCCAGAAAGTTTCGACAATTCTAAGGAAAGTATTTGAAAGTCAGTTGTGCGATTGACAACTTACCTGACTCTATCTGAATTGTCCGAAATGCAGTAAACCCCACCCATCTGGTACTTTTAAGCAGATTAAAACCAACGCTAAGAAATTTGCAAATATTATTTAACCCAGGTCTAGTTAGATCTAGACTAGAGCGAGAGTCTGTGGACCGTGTAGCTCCATAGGACTAGTGATGGCGACGAGTGCAATAGATCAGCAACAAGTTCACTATAGGACATAGAAAGCCACTTAGAGTGAGACATCTGTACTGGTTCGCAGTAGAGATCAGACCTCGGTTAAATGGCATTTGCAAATCGTTCTCGGTCTTTTTCAGCCTACCTGGAACACCAGATGGGGGATGAAAAGCTTTACTTTGTTCAGTTTGTCTCAGTTTAAGTTGCCAATCACACACACATACGCTAAACTTTCAAAATAGTGTAAACCTTGTCCTATGTGGCGAAGCGCAGCCATCTGGTGCACCACACACTGAGAGACAGATGCTGAGAACTATTCACAAATGCTGTTTGACCCAGTTCTGGTAGAGATATAGCTATAGCCATTTCTATCTGTTTTGGAATATGACTGTACTGTACACCGCTGGGACCAATAAAACATGAATGGACTGTGATATCAAAAATAAAACGACTAATTCCAGCTATGCCTCTTTTTTTTTCTGTGTATTCCGACTATGTCAACACATTCTTAGCTGCTATTTGGTTATTGCCCATTAGGTGGCAGTATATCTCCTTTATGAAGTTACTCTGTACTTCTCAGTTAACTTTGCCCCAGTTTGGTCACAACCTGTTACCTCTGCTCCTCCTAACAAGGTGATGTTGAAGAATTTGATCAGGGTAAATCTTGGTGGGGGGGAAAAATCGGTTGCATTCCTTTTTCCATCTGCTGTTTCTCTTTGAGAGGTTGTATCAGTTCTTCAAGAGACCAGTGTCTATTTTTAGCCTCTGCATGATTACTTGCTTGCTTGGAAAGCGTTTGCATTTTGCAGAAACAATGTGAAGGGACTGGGCGGAGGGCTGGATGTGTGCCACTGGGTAGAGGGTCGACCGCTCTTGACTCTGTTCGAGAGGCAGTGATAGGCCGGCTGCCACCGGCGGCTACGGTAACCTGCGCTTCCTGTGTCACTTACTCACAGGGGTATTAATAACCCCTCTCTCGCCCAGAGTGTGGACAGAGAGCGGGGCATGAAGGGGCATCAGTATGGGGAGGGAGGGGAGGGGAGGGGGGTGCGGTTTATCTGGCCCTGTTCCCAGCGGTGCTCTGAGACCCCCAGCTGTTGCCTCTTCTCCTCAATAGCGGATGCCGAGGATGGCTGAGGATCTCTGGATCTGGGTCAGGAGGGAGGAGGGGGGGGGGGGGGGGGGGGGGGGGGGAGAGTAGGGGAGGGGGGGCTCCAGTTACCGCCAGATCCACCACTACTATCTCAGCACAACCCTCGCTCACTATGAATTAAAAATTTCTGTTCTAATTATAGCTTTCACTCTCACTGCTATTATTTCCCACAGTTCAAAAGTAAATAAAAATCTTTAGGGGTTCCTGGGACAAAATCAAATGGGGTTCCATGGCTCTAATGTGTCTATTTGAGGGTCTTTGACATGAACTGCTGCTATGTTGGACTCCCAACAAATTAACAAAACTACAGTAAAGTTAACAAAACACATCAGTTCAATGCCAAATGAAAAGTCTGAGGGCAAAGGGCTTCCTCGCTGGGCATATCAGGGGCAGCAGGTTGTTGGGATTGCATCAGCGGAGCATCTCAGCTTGCAGTGGGAGTATTCCACCTCCCTGGGAGGGACGTCATCATAACCTTTAATGGAATACCAGTATGTTAACAGGGATTAGTGGCAGGGTCATCTTACCCAGGCCCAACCTTGGCTAAAGACGTCTGAGCGGAAATGGAGAGATGCCACAGGAATACTGTGTGTCTGAGAAAGAGGGAGAGAAAGAGAAAGAGATCTATCATCACAAACCAAATTTCTTTAGAAATTCATTTCAGTGTGTAGGCAGGAGAGGAAGTGGGCGGGGTTTTGAGCTCAGGTCAGATCAGATAAGAAGAGGCCAGTCTCCTGTCACCTCTTGGTCGTCCAGGCGCAGTCTGATGCCAGTCCGGATGTGAGCCTGTGTGGAGAGCCGTTACTGTACTCTGCCCAGGAATGCGTTCTGCATAGCTGTGCTTACTGAAGTCAGACCAAAGCCATATCTGAAAGCCTGTGATATCACTTCACTGGATCAGATGCTTTGCCCATTGGTGGAGCTCAACTTGGGTTTAAACCAGAACCAAACCCAAAGATTTATAGGTTACACTTTACTGGAAGTGGTGCTCATAAGGCACTGTAAGGCATCATCATTTAAGCACATTGTGAGCGCATCATTATTATAATCAGATCATGCTATAATAAACCTAATGTGCAAAAAATGTAGGGGTTGGATACTTTATGGGGCAACTTTATAGTTAATGACATAATATTCAACTGAATGTAATTTTCTGTAATTTTCTGATGTTTGATGACAGTTATTCTTGGCTAACAAGTTTATAACCTGTTTGTACTGCATTAATATGCACTTAACTGATTTTTGGTAGGACTACCTGTCCTTAATCTGCACATTTAAAGGTCCTATATTATATACTTTTCATGAACAGAAAGAAAAGAATCATGCACAAATGCAGAAGATGCATCTCAAAGAATTAGTTTAAGTTCACCTCTTTACTATTGGTTGCTTGTAGTGTTACTTACTTAGAGATTTAAGCTTTTACTACTGTTGCACTCATTCTGTCACTCTGGATGAGAAGGTATGTTAAATGCCTAAAATGTACAGTAAAATGAATTATTCTGAATATCAGGATAAGAATGTGCTTAATGTTTTTCCAAGTGAATGTAGTTTTGGTAATGAGTCATTCCTTGAGTGACCTAGAAGAATGTAGAACAGCCACATTATCGGCCCTCCTGACTCAAATCATGTCAACCTGCTGAGTGAAGGCACATCAGTTCATATGGTACAAACCTGCCAGACTGGACAGTTTTTAAGTAAATATTCAGGGACCAATGAAAAACAAGTCCAGTGGTGAAGCGCTAAAAGGAGCTGATCTGAAACCGCTGTAAAAAGGGGTTTCTTAAAAGGCAATACGTTTTGATGGCATCTTCATTAAACATTAATAATCTCTCACAGATAAAAAAACAAGATATGGTTATTTATGAGTATTTGTGCCCTTTGTTCTCTGTAAAGCGCTTTATAATGAGTTTTAGAAGCACTTTATAAATCATTGACTCGATAAAAAAAAAAAAGAAAAGTAAAATCCAATAAAAGAGCCCTTTGGTGGAATGAAGAAATCTGAGCAAAAGGCAGGGTTATAAAATTCTCAACTTTAATCAGTTCAAAAAGTTCACAACAAATGTAACACTTCGAGAAGGGAAATTTGCCATTAGAGATTGGGTACTTATTTGGATTTATACATTCTTTGCCTAATTAAACTCGTTGGCAATTAATTTGCTCTCTGGACAAAAGCCTTTTGTTTATTTGGATCGAACTTAAAACAGGTACAAATGAAAAATGCAAAAATACAAAATTAAATGTAAACCCAGTTTTATTTCATTTTGCTCTAAAGGTAGTGTCTTGAAGCACTACAGCATGGTAAACAATGTAAATTAGTACAATTCAAAATCTCGAAAGCCGTCTGAGTTAAACAGGAGTTGTTATAAAGATGCAACCAACCAAGAACCCATAAATATCTCCACCGCTTCCTTAAAACATCCCATTAATGAAGGCTCACAAATGAGCAACAATCCTCTTAGAGGAAAACAAAACGCTGATGTCGACTAGGCGACAGCACACACGCGCACACACCCACAACAAAAAGAAACAATAGAATAAAAGGAAAAAAATAACCAATTATGTTCCCATGGTATTAAAGATGCTATACAATTGGGATGATATGCACATAATCTGTTTTGCTTTCCCCTAAAAAAAACCTCCTGCCTGGCAGTGGCCAAACACTTTTTTTTTTTAAGTTAAGCATAACTCATGAGCAACGGATGCTGATCCTGATGCGTGGAGCAGCATCTCTCAGACCTTCATTCATTTATCTGTGAGATTCACATTCTCCCACAATACAGTGGGGCACCAAACAAGTGGTGCGTGCGCCTCTAGAACACCTCTCCCCTTCCTGTCTGTCACACCACAGGTCTAGAAGCCTCTATTCTGATGACTCGACACATATGCCGTTTTTCACAAAAACTCTGCTCAGACTGTATATATAATATATATAAACAAATATATGGGAGATAGGGAATAAAGGGGGGAAAAAAAACATAACAAGGGAGGAGAGGGGGTTGGGGGGGGGGTGAAATGGTTAACTTCTCCTAATTGTTACAACCTCACCATGCAGCTCTTGGGATGGGCCATAGACCGAACAAAACGTAAGCTTAGATTAACAGTTCTGGAAAGATATTACACAAAAAGTCTCCATAGAAAACGCATATTATGTAAAAAGGGCCACAGGGTGACGCGGTAATCATTTACATATTATTGGCATTGTTTTGGTCAACAAACATCCAATGGGACGGCCCACTCTGCCGCCGCAGAGGGGGGGAGGGGCCTCCCACCGCACTCAAGCGCCTCTCTCTTGGGTTTTGTTGTGTTTGCTGTGGTTAGGGTTTATTTTTGTGTTTGTTTGTAGGACTGTACAGTTTGGTTGAGCTGGTGCTCAGTCACACATCTCCTCGGGGATCTCGTGGGGGTTGAGGATACCCGGCACCGACATCTGGATCTTGTGTTTCTCCTCCTGGGCTTGGCGAAGCGACGCCTCCCTCTCCTCCAGGAACAGGTCTGTGGTGTCCTCGCCCGCAAACTCCTGGAGGCGGCGGGAGATAGAAGGAAACAGCGGCGTTAGCTGGGAGGTTCGCACGCAGCAACACGGACACACTAGCTCACTGAACGCTTTGCCTGCGCCGACTGAGCACATCACAACACGCTCTGTCACTCGCAGACACGCAGTTTTATTCCAACAATGAGCTGGCACGCTGGCCACAAACCTTCCATGTACTTAAAGGGACAGGCTGGCCATGTAGGAAAATGTTATTTATGGAAACAACAGCTAACCAGCCAACTATGTAGCTGTTGATAACCTCTCCCTGTTGAAAATAGACAAAGCCAATCTAGCACTGACAATAAACAGCAATGCCAGAGGTATGCAGGTCCATGCATTAGCCACTGGATATTTAAATTAGTTAGGCTTACTAGCACACAAATATACTGGACTATTGGCAAAAAAACAAGTAGTTGAGAAGGAATGTGCAGGATAGGTAAGACACCAACAAGGGTTATAGAACACATAATGACATAATTTAACATTTAATGACAGGTGTAACCATCGCAGAAGTCCTTTTCCTAGTATGTTTAGCATGCCACAGTAAATCACTGTTGCAGTCCTGCTCTACCCCAGGGAGGAACTATTTGTAAAATCCATGTTTTACTCTCTTTTCAGCCATTAGAAGGCATAAGAAATTGTCTAGCAACCAGTTCAGAATCAAGTTGTGTGCTACAATACCGATGCCTATTCTGTTCCACTTTACATTAGAGAAAACATAAACCGTTGCAGTAGTAATGCATCACAGATGCACAATGGGGTCATCTGTGATGGCTGCCACTGTGCACAATCATAACACTACAATTACATAACATTACTTCTTCAAATCCATTACTGTGACACGCATAAGTTGCCAATGGCATTTACATTTCCGACATTTAGCTGATGCTCTAATCCACAGCGATTTACAAATGAATGCAACAGCAGCTCAATGAAAATTACTTCCTTACATTCACATACAGTAGTAACAGAATAGTGAACTGGCTATTGTCCTTGTTGGAAAAATCCTCACCTTGATCTGGACTAGGAAGTCCCTAAGGTGCTCCTTGAAGGCAGGAATGTCCTGGTTTAAGCTGAACAGCCCGGTCACAAACACCTTCACCTGGGCACTGAAGCAAACAAAGACACACAAGCTTCCTTGATGAGAACGAACAAAAAACAAATGACCAACTAATGTATATTGTGTACCGTGAGAGGGTGTGTGTGTGTGTGTGTGTGTGTGTGTGTGTGTGTGTGTGTGTGTGTGTGTTCATCCGCATCTATACTTACTCCTGTAGGTGAGGGAAGGCTGTCTTGAGCAGGTTGGCCACATACTCCTGGATGAAGACCTGGTTGTTGGCGGGGCTGGCTGGGTTTAGGCCCGTGGTGATCTTCCCCTCCTCCACCAGGTTGAACATGTAGGCCAAGATGGAGGCGTGCATCGTCAGGCCTGCAGGACACACATCAGGACAAGATGTACTATGGTTGTGTCGTTTTTAGCTGAATGTTGTGCTGGCAATATAAATTAGAATACATATGAATGCTGTTTTTTCTAGAAAACTTTTTCAGTGTAAAAAAAATGTGCAATGGGGAATGAGAAGCTTATGGTTATGATTGCTCAGTTTGAATAAAATGAAAGACTTTGTCCTACATGCAACTTAATTTTTAGGCCAGAGATTCTGCATAGTATAAAAAAAAACTTTCAGCAGCCTCTATCAATTTGGAAATAGCAGTGCTCGATATTGCAGTGGCGTTGCTTTTATACTTTTCCATGCAGCCCCAGTCTCCACAGGAAGCCTGGCTGCTTGCTGTGAATAGGGGACACAGGCATCAATCCAGCACTTCTTGTTCCTCTGTTGTGATCATGTGAGCATCTTCCCTCTAAGCTGTTTATGCCTCTGTGTGGCTTTTCACAGGCAGATTGTGACCGAGGACGCGCTTACGTGTGTGTGTGTGTGTGTGTGTGTGTGTGTGTGTGTGTGTGTATGTGCGTGTAGCATTCCAGTATCACATCCCTACAACACCAATATATTACCTTGGTCATTTTTCAATCTTAGGTAAATTCTAGAGTACTTAAGTGGAGTCAAATGTTTTCGTGTCAAAACGTTTTCATGTCATGGACCCCCATTTGGGAGGATTTGTGTTATTGATTTAGTATTGAATTGTACAACTACAGTCTACACTGTACATGGGGAGATCATATTGATGAGAGTGAAACCTGGGAACACAACAGACATTCTCACACATTCATAATATCTAGCGAATTAAATGTTAGTGAAATTAAGCTATTCCTCATTTTGCAGAGGATCCCCTGGAACACACTCGAGGACCCCCTGGGGGTCCGCGCACCCCTTTTTGAGGAACACTTGTGTGAGCTCACCGGCAGTGTGCGACGTGTCTGTGACCACGGAGAAAATGTGTTGCAGGATGTCGCAGAAATACGTCTGGTAGAAACTCTGAGCTGCCGCCTCCTCCTGGGCCACGTTCTGCAGCAGCGTGTACAGGATCTGCAGGCCTGGGTGAGCAGAAATGCATACAGATTTATTCAGATTCCTGTACTTATTTCATTTCAAAATTCCACAGTGTACAAACTTTTTGTGCAATTTCCAAACTTGTCAAGGTGTGGAAATGACCTAAATCATTTTCCTATACATTTTCCAGACATCCATAACCCTTTCTTACATATCACAAAGATACTAGCGAGAATATTCTAGTTCTACATCCATAATCACTGTTGAATTAACTTCCCAAATACCACAACAGAGGAAATTAAACACATTGATGGTGCCACCAACACACAGCACATACTGAGTTAACTGAAGAGCTAACTGGAGGTGAGTTTAGGTAAGTGGGTAAGGTGTGTGTTTGTGCATATGTGTGTGTCCGTGTGTGTGTGTTCAATCCTCAGTCTCCGTGCTCTGTCAGCTGAACAGATTCTACATAGCGAAAACTGCATTCTGCAACTGCACTCCCGACCAGAAGACTCATGAATTTAGTTAGAGTGAGTAGTTGGTACATTCCACAGTGAAGTCACTCTGCTCTAATGTGTACCATACATAATGACATTATATTATTATATTAGTTAGAATATTCAAACTGATTTATTTCACTTGTCTGGTCAAGCCCAGCCCATAGATGGACAAGTTTTCTTGTGTGTGTGTATGTCCGTGTATGTGAGTCCCAGTCAGCCTTACCGGTGTCGGCCACGTTCCTCATGGTGTGTTTGAAGGCCCAGATGATGGAGTCCAGCACCAGTTTGAACTGGGCAGGGGGGATAGCCAGGAATGCAGGGAAGCAGTGGGAGTTGACAGCTTGGAGCAGGTAGAAGAAGTGGGTCCTGTGCTCCGGATACTCCTCAAAGTTCTAGTAGAAAAATACAATCGGCAATTTATTTATTTATTATATTATTCAGGAGTTGGTCATGTAGATCCAAAGTTAACAGTTTAAAACTCAAAATACAGGTCTGGTTTATTTCAAGGTTTCTCCAAACATTACAAATGTAAACAAACCTTTTATTTACAGTCTTAAATGTAAAATGTTAAAGTGTAAAAGGCTTGTTTAGCTGTCACATCTTGGCTCCCCTTATGTCAAACACACACAATAAATTCCCAAATGAAGAACTGTCTTCAATCCAATAAATCACCATATAAACAAAGCCAGTGGGTGGGTGGGGGGCAGGGACGACGACTACGGAAAAAAGGCATGTAGGCATGATCCTCAATCAGAAGCAAGCATATTTTTTGTCTAAAGCTATTCCTTATGCGTGTAAGGAGTGTTAAGTTTGTTTTATATTCAATGAAACAAATGTGTGTGATGCAATTCTTTAATGAGGAAGTTTTTAGTTTCCATTTCAGTCAGAGAGGAACTCAGTCTGATATCACAAAGCAGAGCTCAGTGCATATTTCATACAACAGTGCATAATAGTAAACTTCAATGTGCTTAGGATGGACTGACTTTGGCGGCCGATCGATGGGTGCACTCCTAACAGATATCCCTCCGCGCAGCCCTACCTTGTTGATCATGTTGAGGGTGCACTCGAAGACGGCGTCGAAGATCTGCGGGATCTCGCTGGTGATGTGTCCGCCCAGCTTGTTGACGATGGTGGCCATGGTGCTGAGCACCTCGGGCTCGCGGGCGGCGGGGACGTTGCGCTGGTAGTCGATGAGGACGGCGTCCAGCAGCGGCGGAACAAAGTTCTCCCCGACCTGGAAAAAAAAGGGCCGACAGGGGGGGGGATTAGCGGGAATTAACACGCTAATGACAGAGGAAGGAAAACGTAAGCATCTAAATCTTTAAACAACAGGTGCTGGACGGAATCCAAGATATGAGGAAATACTGGAGCCTGTTCTCTGCTCCCATAGTATATACATTTATTGACAGCTTAGAAGCAATGATTCCAACCCACTGTGCCAGTATTTTCTCACCGGATGACAGAAAAACGAGCTTTGAAGGACACTTGTCTAAACTGACTGTTTAAAAGTGAAATATTCATTTGCCAGTTTTGAAGCACAGCTGTTAATAAATTTACACACTTTGAGAGCGGAATACAATGTGCAAGGTCTATTTTTTTTTTCTCAACACACCAACTGGGGGATTTTAAGGACAGGCTCATGAGATGGGTAACAGTCAACACAGACAGTGGGTCTCCAATACTTTCCACACGGATGCACATGTACGTTTATACACACTTTGAAAAAAAAAAAAAAAGCCTAGTAACTGAACGGCACAATCCTCATTATTTTCTGCAGTTCAATAGCCAATTAAAGCCGGACCTTTTAGTTTCAGGGAAATAAAAGTTTCAAAATAATTGTGTGTTATTTTGTGAATAAAGGTTATTTCAACACAGTCATTATAAATCCAACAAAACTGTATTTGAGGCAAATGAAGCTAGAGGTTTGCGTCTTTGCACAGTAAATATGGCGGGAAGGTAGGAACCACCACAGCAGAATCATTACCTGCAACATCACACAGAATCAGAATAAAACTTTACTTTATTCTTGGTAGGTTATTGAGTATTAAATTGTATTCGGACTTTTCAGAGGTTCAGCTTTCTTCTCAGATTTCCTTAGTGTAGCGGAAATTTTTGCATACATGTCTTCAAATCACCGGTCCCAGGCTGCACAGCTCACACTCTGAATTTCAATCGTTACGCCAATAAAAACACACAGCTGAGCCAGGAAGTGGCCTAGTCAGCCACACTGAAATGAAAGCTTTGTGTTTGATCTAAAAATACCAACTGGATTAGTTGCATTTCTTTTTTACTGTCAATTGTTTCATTGATGGCCACAGAGCACAGTATCTCCAGAGGACAGATAAGGGTAAAATATATCACTGCTGTAGCCTGAAGACACAACTTAAATTTAACTTAAATGTAATTACGTTAAATACATTTAACTAAATTTTTTGATGCGAATCAAAAGTCTGAAAGTCCCTTTGTGTGCTGAGAAATGTTGACCCATAAACACCCATAAATCCATTCCAAAAACCATTGGATTATACAATTTCACGGTTATCACTCTGAAAACAAGGATATTGTTCCTCAATTCTTTAAACACGCTGCCACATGTCTGAGCGTTTCGGAGCCGCTTCTCACCATCTGTGGATCGTTTGATCGGCTAACCCAGCCTGAGATCAGTTTCAGCGTCTCTCGTTTCACCGTCCTCATACTCCGGATCAGGGGCTGTTTCGTCACCATCTCACCTGCGGCGCAAAGAGGAGACGCATAAGGACACATGAACGAGATCGATACACACTTTTGTCTGACAGCGTACTCTGACGATCATATTGTCTCATCAGTCGAGTGCACAAACACACACACAAAATGTAATGGAGATGCTAGGGAAATCGCTATCAGCTCCAAAAATCCAGATCGGTGCATCCCTACCATACACACACACACACACACACACACACACACACACACACACCCCTTACCGTTTGTCTGGATGGCGGCGGAGATATTCTCGCTGAGGCACTTGTAGACGTTGAGCATGTCCAGGTAAATCCGGCCCAGCTGGATGACGAAGGGGTGTCCCACGGCCTTGCAGGCCCTGACGTTGGTCTTCAGGATGCTGCCCAGCTGCTTCACGGTCTCTGGGTCCTTTAAAATGTCCACGTTCTGAAGACCAAGAGGTGAGGAGGGACAGTTAGAGATCAACACTGGTGCGTTGCTGGCCTCCCCTTCTCCCCCCCAGGTTCATTATGAAGTGTGTAATATATGGTGGAGAGGTAAGAACAAGATCCTTACAGTAGTCTAAACTGACTTCAAAAACCTGCTTAATACTGTTTCTGTGTTCTGATGTTTCGTCATCCTTTGAATCCTGGCCTCATTACAGAAAAAGACTGACATTGATATACTATCTTATATAATATGTATGTGAGCTGCCTCTTACCTTGGTGGCCTGCTGGATGATGCTGTCCCACACCTGATTGGGCAGTAGCATATATTTCTCTATCAGATGCTCCTGAACTGCCTGGTCTGTCTGGGCCCCAATCATATAGCCTACCGCCTCGTAGAAGGTGTGTACCTGGACAAACAACAAGAAAAGTCTTGGATTAGGCAACAGCATATGAGAGAATGTATTATACAATTAGAGCAATTCTGGCATTCTACTCAAAGTTGTGATAAATCTCCAGTGAGGCAAATGCCCATGAGGGTGCATCTCTGTGCTGACCTGCTGAGGCTGAAGGTCACAGATGATGGTGTTGATGTTGTTGAGGATCTCGTCGATGAAGGGCATCACCTCGCCCACCTGCACCTGGACAAAATGGCGCCGGCACTTCTGGGCGATCTTGATGAAGGTGTCGCACGCCATGTCCTGCACGCCATCATGGGTCTCTGGTGAAGGGGAGACATGGGGAGACAATGGTTTTTTGCATCATACGAACAATACATGCTTAATTATTTGTTTTGTTTAAATCTGTGACTGTGATACGATTTGTGCATGCAGAAACAGCTTTTCATACATCATTTCTTTATCAGCACCTTAAAAATTATTCTTCATTTGGGGCACAAAAAATGATATGCTGATGCTTAGGTTCTGCTAAGATAAAGTACAATGAAAGTTCAACTTGAATTGTATGTCAGGGACCTTTCTCTCTGTGAGGAGAATAAATTGTACCCTCGGTGTCTGCAAATTCCATCAAGACTTTTTGGTTTTAGACCTCATTAATTCCAGTTAGTGAAAATGAAATGAAAACAATAATACACCTATCAGAATACAGGTCTGTATTCTCACCAGGACAAGAGCACACCACGAAACTGCAACATTGTCATCTAAAACTCAATTTAGTTGGATTTCTAAATTCAAATGGAAGTATCAAAGCTTTTTCACGCCCCCGTCTCTCACCGTGCATGAACTCAAACAGCTTGTTGACCACAGTCTTGAGGAACTTCCAGTGGGCTCGGAGGAAGCGTGGATACTGGCCGACGATGTACATGATGTTGGAGGCTATGATGGCCTTGTTATCCTTCCCCCTCTTCTGCTCGCACAGACCCAGCAGATCCTGAAACAAACAGTCAGTCAGAAGAATGTCCCAACACACCACAGTGTAAAAGTTGATAAAAACCTATGTATTACATCGGTCTTCCTTAGGCAGTGGTGTCAATCAACAGACACAGGCATGTATGCATAAAATATTGATGAACAGAGGTGCTGATCTGTGACCAGTTTGCCCATTAAGAGGAAAGATTCATGATAGAAATTGGCACTAGCCTCCTCTTGAAATTTGTAACAATACTAGTGGAAGTCAATGGGTTATGAAACCATAATACTTAAACACTTGCATAGCTGTATCAGCAGTAAGCAGTTGTAATATGTTTTAATTAAAATACCCTATGTCCTCATCTTGCACTCTATGGGAAAGATGATATGTAGTATCATTTTGTAGTTTGTTACATAATTACTTTAATCTGTGTACATTTTAAATGAGCTACTTCTTCTTAAGTAGATGTTTATACCAGTAATTTTACTTCTACTAAAGTAACATTTCAGCAAAGTACAAGAGGATATTTTGGTACTCTTTCCACCCCAGTGCACCAGGATCAATACTGCCACTCTGAGGCTGTCCATACACGGGTCCAGCTCTGGCCTTGTGAGTGCAAAGCTTTACTGTACCTTGATGACCGTGACCAGGAACCTCTTCTCGTCCTCCTCGTGCATGGCCCCGCTGATGGATCCGATGGCCCAGCACAGCGTGTTGAGGTTCTTCCAGGACCACTCGGTGCCGTTCACCTGGTTATGGAGCTTCTCTGTCATGATGCGCTCCGTGTCCGCGTAGTCCAGATGAGTCAGGTACACTGCAGGGCGGCAAAGCAGACCGTTGATTTATATTTATATCTATCCAGACCGTTTACAATGAGTCAGTCCACAATGGCTGAAGAGCTGTTGATTTATTTAAGACAAATTTTAGCAGCATTTGGCGCTCGACTGTTAATTTCTGACCCTGCAATCAGTGCAACAGTAGAATGAGCTTAAATTTCAACATAACAAAAAACCAACGGTAGCAAGTATAAAGTTCAAAGCCATGGCTCCCAGAGAATAAATGGAACAAATATTCATACATCCCTACAATATTTGTATAACGTTCTAGTGCTGGCCAAAAAAAAAAAAAAAGCTTGTGAGTGTGCGGATATGTGAACAGTGAGTGTGTGTGCACCTGCATGTCAATGAACAAGTGAGTGGGTACATGCGTAAATTAGAGGGTACAGGAAATTAGAGAAAGCATGCATGAGAAGACATCATCAGTCAGGCACTGTCACTGTGTGGTTATGACTGGCGCCGCAGAAGGAGAGCAGGACAAAAACAAAGGACGGTGTCGACAGTGGGTGTGGGCTGAAGTTCTCCTATGACCGAGCCGTACCAAGGGTTTCCCTCATGTTCTTGTAGAGGTTGATGGAGTCGGTGTCCTTCATGAACTCTCTGACCACCTCCCCCTGGTCGTTCTCCACTACTAACACCTCCTCTGGCTTGGCCATCCGACTCACCATCAGCAGACGCACCTGCCACAGAGGATAAACGCTTGTCAACACACACACATAGCTAACAACACTCTCACTGGTCTCACACACACACACACACACACACACACACACTAACACACACGTCTGACTGCATCCAACAGCCAAACCCTTTCTAAGAACTGGTCCACAAATACGTGCCCAATGCAAAATGTATACAGCACAGTATTTTGATAGTGCTGACCATATTTATACAGTACATATGCGTTATATGTAAGCATTAGTGTTTGCATGTGTAGGCATAATGTGTATTAAAGTAAAGGGATAATGTACCATGAAGTGTGTGCCTCATGCATTATCTTTTAATAACTGCACACCTTTGCATTATCAAAGATCATTACAAAAGATTAAAAAAACAAAAAAAACAAAAAAAACAACAACTTTTAATTATTCTCTCTTCTAAATTCTCTCTCAAGCACAATACTATTTGTGCTTTGCTGACTGCTGATTTTCAGTAAGATGGTCCCTTTGTAACTAGCAACTTTCTTGGCAACTGTTTGGTAACCACCTGTTGCTTGACTGCTGCCAGCTGATTCTAGCATGTCTGCTAGCTTAAATACTTTGTGGGTGTCTCAAACTGAATTAATGCTGCACCTCTAAACACCAAACAACTTTGCCATCTCTATCTTGTTGTAGGACAAGGATTTTTTCGTTAATAGAAAATTTTGCTACAACAATGCAAGTATTTGATGCAGAGTGCATCAGCCGATGGCTCAGTTGAACACTTGCACCTTGATAGTAAATTAATTTCAAATAGTGACATGACCATGTCAAGGTGTCTGTAAATGTAATCAAGTACCAAAAAAACATGAATGCCTGTCAGAATCGTATCTGCATGACTGGGCTGATTTCTAACAGGAACAAAGACACCACAGCATTTTACATCTAAAACTCAAATTCAGATTTAAAATGCTATATTGAACTGGATTCAATACCTCATAAGGCCTTGAGTTTAGATAATATAATTTAAGACATTTTCAGGACTTGCATACACCATGTCATGCAGTTATCTGAAATTAATCAACACCCCTTCAGTCAATCAGAATTTGGTGTTCACCCAGGCCATGGTCCACACACAGAAAAGAGGATTCTTCGAGGGTTCTTTGGTTCAGATAGTGGTTCTATATAGAACCATGATAACTCAAATAAAATTCCTTATTTGTTAAATCAGGAAAAGAAAAGTTCTCTTAATAAGTTCCTCTAATACTGCTGATTTGGTACACTGCATGCATTCTGAAATGGTTCTTTACAGCACCATAAAGGTCCTATGTAGAACCATTTGGGCATGGTGCAATAGGAAACCTTTCTAAAATGGTTCCTTGTAGCACCATAAAGGGTAATTTATGCTTACGTGCACCTCGCCAAAAATGAAACGCGAGACCGCAAGAAGCGTGATTGGCCCGCTTTGTATTTCCTCCTATACCTGTATCCAGTTGATGTCCGCGGATAGCGAAGACAACATGAAGCAGATCAAAGAGAGACGAGCTGAGGAGGTTTGCATATAGGTTCATTTGTAGGACACCTCATCTCCAAATTATAAAGACGACCAGATGTCACCGAATTTGTGATGATAAAAATCCCAAAACACGAGTTTCAGAGAATGTAAACACTACTACTTCTTCTGTTATTACTTTCATGTTAACAAAGCACGTCACTGCCATCTAGTGTTTCGGTGGTCTACGCGCACCATCACCAACGCAGATCATAAATCCTCACACCGCCGGTGCTAATACAGAAGCAATTTTGTAACAAGTACATAAGCTAATAGTAAACAAGCATAAGAGTGACAGTGTAGCTGCAGCTGAGCTCATGCAAGCTTGAATCTCCCTCAGTGGGATATGATTAGGAATATACAAACACAGAAGTAGTCCCATTAGAAATAAAAGGAAGTTGTTTCTCCAAAAAAGCAAACAGGCAGAGGTTTTAGTGTGCACTTTCTGATGTGCAAGACCTGGGTTTGAACTGGAGGTAGAGAGACCCGATTAAGAACTGAGGGATTGATGAGGGGTGACCTGGCAACTGGAGAGTGGGCACAACTATTGTGTCTGCAAAACATTGGGGTTCAGCACTTTGCTGGCTGTCGGCAACCCTGCACTCTGAGCTCGCTGATGAAATGCATGTGTATGTATATAGCTCAGTGCAGTACCTTGGAGAGGACAGGCAGGTAGAGCTGTCGGCGTGGCGGCACGTCAAAGTGCTGGTTGCCAGAGAGCAGAGGGGAGGTGGAGGTAGAGAAGGGACTCTCTCTGTAGAGCTCGGCTGCCAAGTGGTTCCAGTACTCCAGACAAATTTTGAATATCTCCGTCTCCTCCACCTCCGACACCAGCAGCATGTAGTGGAGGGCCTGGAAGAAGACCAAAGGGAAGAGTGAGACCATGGATGCCGCAAACTACATGGCAATGGCAACAGTACCTTTTGTTGGATAGAGCTCACAGAATCGGAAATAAATGCCTGACTCAACCCGGGCACCCACTGAGATGATGGATGAGATTTAGGGCCGTATTCATAAAACTCAGCAGCAGGGTTAAAGACACGGTAATGGGTAAGACTGTGGCGGTAGGCATTTTCCCTATTCATAAACGGGGATTACCGCCTCAGTTTTACTGCTTATTTTGGCACCACCGCTTCTCATCATTTGCATGTCCTGTAAGTGATTCATAAAAGCATGCCGCTGCACAAAAAATACCACTTCTTACCAATATTAGTTCCAACAAATGATTATCTACGATAAAAAGTTTCACTAGTAAACAAAATATCTCTCCAAGTTATGTTTTGTCAGTGTTTCAGTGCTGTCCTTGGAAACAGGTGTTAGTGGAAAAACTGAGACACCGCCACAGATTTTGTCTAGATGCTTGATCCAACTCAGCCACACAGCTAAATAAAAGATTAACTGAAGATTTAATTGAATTTAGAAGTTATTCACCCTTGGTGCCAATGGTCTAGGTTGCCCCCCTCCCTTATATTATTCCTAATGTGTCTGCACACAGTCAGTGGAGTTGGAGATATCAGGGCTTGTTTTCCTACCTTCAGAAGAAGCCATCTGTGGTCATTCATTTGTGTAACTTGAAAATTGCCCGAGCTAGATAAGTCATCTCAGCAATCATGAAGCCTTAATTTGGTTTTGTCAAAGTTTCATGTGGTTTCAAAAACTTCATTGTCACATTCATGCCCTTTTATGTAGAGCGTGTTTGTTTGCCAGGACAGCAGTTAACTTCAACCTAGGTTTGACACTGTAAAGTTTGTATTTTAAAAAACAATAAATGGGATATAACGCTAAATGACTCCTTTAAGATCTCAATTAGTTGATACCACTGGGATAATGTAGTGATCCTGGGACCACACATTGACTCACCTCCATTAATGTCTCTCTGAGGTTGAGCCGCTTCTCGATGAGCTGGCCGTGCTCCTTGAGGAAAGTGCAGAGGAACAGACTGAGGTTCTGGATGAAGTTCTGCTCGTCGTCCTTCCCGTTGGCGTAGGCCAGCCGGATGTTGGTGTTCAGAGGCAGCATCTAGACGGACATGGATCAGGTTGATCAGGTTGTGCACATGACAGAGGGAAATGTCCGCGTTGCCTGTTGTTGAGACTACTGTTTATGCCCACCTGTTTTAGCTGACACATGGTCAGGGTGAAGAGGGTGACAAACTGTTCCTCGTACTGACTGACGCTCACGCCAGCAATTTCTGTCAGGCACTTCAGTGTCACGTTGCGGAACATGGGCACGTTCAAGAACTGGTAAAACAACAGAAATAGAATCTGGGTTAAAAACGGTTTTATTGAACAATTTCTGTCCGTCTTTGTTGCGGTATTTTTAAGCTTTCTCGGGATGCCTTTCTTCAGCATTACTAACAAAGCAATGTGGGAGGTTTTGTTTTGCAAACACCATTCTGACTCAGACAAGAGTCCTACAATTCAAGCAAACTTGTCGCATCAGACTTTGTGCATCTATGTATACACACCTTATACACCAACGTGCTGATGAGTTTGGTTTCAAAGATGTAGCCCAGAGGAATCCAGTTGAGAAAACGTAGGAGGGTCTCCAGAGTGGCGTGGACCAGGGGGGCATTCTGGGAATTCTCCTAAGGTGCAACCAACGACAAGACAAACAGCTGATGGCCACATACAGGTAGATAAAAGACTATAAAAGATTGTACAATAATGCTAACAGGGAAGAGGTGAGGATTCACGTACCATAACAAACTGGCAAAGCTGGAATATCTGGGAGAATTCATTGCACATGCTGAAAGAAACAAAGAAACATATTATGGAGAGTTGACATATGCCTCTAACACACATTTTGATACTAGAAATTTTAAAGAGATCTTCCTGCTTTTGAGAGAGGAGAATATCTCTTTCCAGAGATGTCACTGTGTCCTGCACTGTGTGCAAGATCCTGTTCTCCTTGTGTGTCAGTTAAGTCAAACTCTTTAAGGAATAGTTCACTCCAAAAGGAAAATTCAGCTCAATTTCAATCATTGAAGTTAACAGAGCCATATTTTTACAACTCTAAAAAAACAATTAGTAAAATTAAATAAAAATGACAAAAAAGGGGGAAAAACGCCCATCACATTTCTCCAAACAGCCGGTGCAGCATAATCCAAATCCACTGTGGCTTCAAAAGTCCAATATTTACCTCATTTTCCTCACTGACAATACTTGCGCCATACAGAACTCTCACAGAAGACTCTGCTTGCTACTGTAGGGTGCGCATGCGACCAGGCACGTAACTGTTGGTGCGCTCTATAGCAAAGCAATGTCTTTGAGGGAAATGTACGAGATAATGAGGTAAATGTCAGACTTTAAAGCGCACAGTGCAATCATTTGGCTACAAAACACTTATGCTGCACATGGAACTACCGGGGGCTAACTCGCTCTGTGTTTGGTGGTCATATGAAGTTCACTGGAGTTTCGACTGACATGGGAGTGAGTAGATACTGACCAGATTTTCATTTTGGGGAGAACTATTCCTTTGAGATGTCTCTGCAGCAATGTCACCTAAACAAATTCCTGGGCATTTACTATACTTAACAATTAAAGTGACTCTGGTTCCAGAGGTTCAGTAGGGTGCAGCAAGCTGACCTGTCTTTGAGGTGCTTGGCCTTGACCTGGGTCATTTGGCCACTGGAGAAGTCGAAGACCTCTTCACTGAGCAGCTTGAGGATGATCATGTTGTTCTGACAAAGGCTCTCGCTGGTGCGACTTGCCCCCACAATGTCACTGATGAAGGTAGGCCAGTGCTTCGGCCACTCCTGCTTCAGGATCTACAGACAGAGGGGCACACACATCGGTGTCACACGGCTCTACAGTGATATTTTTCACAGAGGAAGACGTGCTCCAAAAGTGACAAATTTAGGGGAACAAAAAAGAAGTTGAGCATGATATGTGACTCCAACTGAAAATGACAATTCCTTCTTTCAATCTCAAGTCGTGCATGTGCCCCTTTTTCTGCTTTATGGGAAGTCTGACTGTGGACATACAGCAGTAAAATAGTAACAATGTAGAACTGTGTTAACCAAGCCATGTGACGCAAGGGAACACACATGCATAGAAGCACTCACAAATGCAACATACATGTGCATGTACACAAACATTTCACAAGCACACGGACTACTGAAGAGCAGTGTGGAATCTGGAGATCCACAGTGGCTGATCCCTGAAGGCCAAAACAATGTTAGCTCAGCTGACGCAGGCAATGACTCATTCTCATTGGCATTAATGCAAAGTCACTCATGTAGCCAGTGAGCCGGTCTCTCTCCCTCTCTCTCTCTCTCTCTCAAATATACACGCACACACAACTGGTAGGTAGGGTCAATTCACTTTCAATTCAGTAACAAAATTCAAAATCTGGAAATCACGTGTCATAATAAGGCTCTTCTATCCGCTCTGTCGAGAGATTGAGAATAAAGTCTCCAACTGCATGGCTTAACCTGGTTAGGGAAGTCGAGGCTGCCATCGCTCGGGCCTGTGCCAATTATAGCCGGGATCTCAAGTCCCTTACTCTGATACACAACTCAGTGACTGACAATATTCTCCCAAGGTGGCCAGAGATTATTTTGTTGATCAAGTAGAGGACGGCTGACACCTAATTTCTACAGCCAAACATCAGCAGGATTCAGCATTTTCCTGGGGCAATGGTACTATTATGACTGCCACTGAAATATTTGTATACAGTATGGTGTACTATACCTCTATTGTGGGCCATCACTTGCTGTCTATGTTGCTGATTAACAAAACTGCAAAATCAATAATGACTACAAATATTGTATCTTTTAACAGTGTTTCAATAAGCAATTACACTGCCTCTCCTTCAGCTCTCCCACTTCAGGATAATCTTCCTTCTCATTATGAAGCCATCATGTTGTATTATGTTTAATCACCATGTTAAGATGTTGGAGACTCAGGAGTGCAGTTTTCTTAATGACCTGTTATACCAACTAAGACAGTTTCAATTTTGCTCTGTCTACTCTGTATGGATAAGTGCCCTCGTACTTTTCACCAGGACTTGTCAGCACTTCTCCATGGTCAGTAGTTTTCCGCTGCCCTTGAGTAAATCTGAGTTGCCTGTCTAAACTGGCTAGAACTGGTAGAGTTAGGACAGAATTCCCAACTCTGTTGTATTTACGACACTTTAACTCAGACATTTTGTTGAGACTGTACCATCGCTGTGCTGAGACTGGATCTTTTATTGCAGTCAGCAAGGAGAGACTGCATCAATCTCCTTGCAGACTGCAATAAAAAGCTTTGCTTTGTAGCCTAATCCTACTGAAGGTGTGAACCATTTCTGTGGACTGTCAAGACTGTGACTCCAACAATTTGCCATAATAAGGTTCTTACATCCAATCTAACAAGAGATTGTAAATAAGGGCTCTAACATCATAATGTGAATCACAGTTTAAATTGGCATTTTGAACAGAGTGACTTGACCTCAACCCGGACTGACACACCCACAAAAACAATAAGACTACCCATGTTCAACCTGTAATGTAAGCATGCCTATGCAACTTATGTTGAAGAGTTCTATTTCTAAACCCTAATGTAATGCATCTCTTTTGGGCAAAAAATCAATACCTCAAGCTGATCATTCAATATCTCAAAAACAGAGGATTCCATCAATACAAAAGGGTTTCCATTTTGCATAATTCTGTTACTTACGTACACAACTTAAGTACAATAGTTTGATATCACATATTACAGCAATTAAAACAATCCTTCTCTAAGAGTTGCTGTCACTTTTCTGAACAGTGGATTTAGGAGATAGTTCATTTTGTAACAAGATTCTTCCATTCGTCAATAGTATTGAAGGCTTACCTGAACAAGGATCATGTTCAGCTTCCCAATGTACACCTTTTCTTTCTAAAAGTAAAAATAAACAAGGGAGAAATGAATCTGTTATACTGTCAAACAAACTCACAATTTCCTTGCACCTGTCAAAGCTTCATCACAAATACCATTAGTCATTTCATCACATCAAACCTCATGACCTTCATTCTGATCAAAGCTTTAACCAATAACATTCAACCACATAGCCAATGCCTTCAAAACAGCAACCTATTTAGCAATCTCTTGTCGGCTAGCAAGGTATAGCAGCATCTTTTATCATTTTAAATTTCATTCAGAACATGGCAAAACATGTTCAAAATATATCAATATGAGAAAAATAGCAAAATCCAGCAATTACATCAAACAATTAGACAATACTTTAACATCCTATCCATTGACTACATCAAATTCCCCAATACAATTTATCCTCACATTATACCATACACCAAAAAAAGTTCTACGGGAGCACTGATAAGACTTTTTGTTGAAATCTTCAGTACACATCAATGCAGTATTTTATCCCAGAGAAAGAATTTTTGCCTCAACTTTTACATTTTAGCTACTTTGTAAATGTTTATCTAAATTTGGAATGAAGCTTAACTATTAACCAAATATTTCATCATCATCAATTATTTAGCAATGTGTTAGCACTTGTTGCTGTCATTGGTGCACCACTACAGTAATCCCCAAACATCAATTCAGCTTTGATTTCAGTTCAAAATTTCAACTCACCTCCACATTTGTTGCATCTGATGAAGTCTTGATAATGAGACCAACAACATACTTTTTAATACCTGCAAGCAAACAAAGACAGCAGGAGTGAGGCTGTTAGCCTGCACCAAGGAAAAGCTGCACTCTAAACACATCCTGACATGACGAGTCGCCTGGGGCACGTTACTCACTGACCCTAGCACAGTCTGCTGGCACAGAACTAGCTGAATCTGCCAATCCTATCCCAGTACGCCGGTGCTTTAAAAAAGGTGCACGCCTCCATTTATATATTCCTGCAATTCCAGTTGAAAAACATATGGATGTGGATTGCAACTGCCACTGAATTTCTATGGGGCAGACAATATTGCAAAAAATTCAGTCGAAGTTACATTTCCCCAAATGTTTTCAAGGACAAAGTCAAGCTCCTCAGTGTGAGCAGAGCAAGTTGACTCCTATTTTTTTCTAGGCTGTTGCTGTACTGGACTCTGAGCATACTATGTGGTGGGGTGTAGTGGGCGGAGCCGGAAACAAGGCAATACTCTGACACAAGGGGGGAAAAGACATACTTGCCGGTCGCCCTGCACTGGGTTTGCCACTTGAACAAAAGTCAGGCATCTACGGTCAGAAGTGGGGAAGTCTTAGGTCAATGAAAAAAAATATATTTTGAGCAAAATTTTTTAAAATGGAAAAAAATGGAGGGGGTATATAATCAACTGCTTGGCAAAAGATGACCAGTTTTACTTTAGAATTATTGGTTTATTGCCCAAATTAAAATCTTTAAGACAATGATCAAAAACTTGAGTTAAAACTGTAAACCTATTTTGTCCCCAGTCTTTAAGATTCTCTTCTCGTTAAAAACTGCAGAGAAGGTCTTAAACAGCAGGTGGCAACAAAGGACAATGAATTTAGCTGGAAAATAGGGAAATGTTGAAATGGGACAAATCAGAATTGGCAAAAAGGCAACAAAATAACACTGAGAGGATTAATATCTTAAAACCTTACATTTTTGCCAGTCATAGAAAACTGGGATACATTCTATGCAGTGAGTAACCTCTGTCTACCACTCCCCACATCATATTATCATCTTTAAAAGTTACTTTTTAAACAACTTCGCATGCTGTTCACGATCATGATACATGATAATCCACAATGTTTCCAAGCAGAAACTTGATCTGACATTTTAAAAGCAAGGTAAGTAAACAGAGACAACAACTTAAACCAGTGTTCCTCTACTTCCCCAAAGATGCCGTTCACAAAGCTTTGAAATCAGTGTTGGCGTGTTTTGGTTGTTTCCTCTTAGAAAACTGCTACAGTGCAGAATCCAACCATTCTGCAGCGGCCAGTGGGAGCCAGCCGAGCAGAAAACAAACCAGCATGCTTAGTGGGGGAATACGGCTCAACTTGGCAACCGCACGTCACAACAGTTACAAGGAGGGGCTAACACTGCCACAATTCAAGCATCTTGTGACTGGTATCAAGTGCAAATACGCTATAAAGAAAAGCTTACCTTCACATTGATTCCTGGGGAGAATCTTCCATCTTGTTTTGATAACCGTTTCCAGAATCTGAAGAGCATAGTACTGTAACGTGCAAGGACAGAGGAGCGTTAGGAACAGGCTGTTACGATAACTGAATAACAAGCATTGTGTATTTTTAATACAAACCAAAAACAGTTTGGCTATGAATTGGACCAGCCTGTAATAACTTCTTTCATGTCTAAATTGGACTGGACTGAACCACATCTTTCATGCAGATTTTGTAGTATGCAGAACATTCGCTTTTAGTTCCTTTTTAAAAAAAAATCTCTACAAGCAATAAGCTGGAACACTGCAGAAGTCCTGCTGTTTCTCCCAGCATCACACCAGAAAGCAAAAGACAGCAGAGGAATGAAACAATCAGTTAAGGTGCTTCGGCATCTGATTGGTCCAAGTCTGAGTCTAATGGTCTAGGAGATGTAACAGGGTCTATATTAAATGTTCCTTTACCGAGCCTAGAGAAACCATCTGACTCAATTTTCCTAACACTCAAACGCAGATTATGATTCAATCAAAATCCAACACAGGTAGGGCCTAAATTACATCAAGTCATGGTGTCCCCTTTAACTGGTGTGTCTCATAAGGAACAGCAAGACCAACCACAGGTTAAGCCCTATATTAATTCCTGGGTGCTCTATAGTCAAGCATGAAAACAAAGAAAAGTATTTTTTTTTACAAGTTAGTGTACTTATTGATCTACTGTTACTTCAACTGACTGTGTTTCAGCTGTAGGGATCATCGATTCAAGAATACAATCATTTTGAAAACAATGAATGAGATGCATTAGAGGATGTTATTAAAGCTGGGGGAGGGGAGGGGGGGGGACATAATGTGCTACAGACAATGGATGCTGGGAAGATTAAAGGTGAAATCCCCTAACTGGAACACTGACTGCACACCGATAACAGGTGTCACTTGTAGCGCTGCAAAACACTTCTGAAATGTTTTTGTTTCACCTTTAATTGCCACACTGTGAACAAAAAACACCACAAGAGGTAAAAAAAAAAAAAAGAGAGAAGCTATCGGCAGGAGAATCGCCAAATGCCTTGCAACGTTTCTGTGCTGCCAAAAGCGCATCGTTAAAAGGTCTTGGCTGAGGTTTTGAAGGGAACGGAGAGGAGAGGAGGAATAGGGAGGAAAAAGGAGGGAGGGGGGCAGAGCCATGATCCCTACAGGTGAAATAAGAGTCGGCAATAGGTGGTCTCTCTACAATGGATCCTCCTGACTGCAGCCTGCACCCTCCCTCTGTCCAATGAAACAGATGCAATAGAAACGGATGAACAGAATTCAGTCAAAGGGAATTTAAAAAGGGTAGACCTTGTGGAGGCCTGCCGTCAAAGCCTAGCTGTGTCAAGATGCACAGGATGACACACCCCTTTTCTTCCTATTACAAGCCATAAACATAATGGAACATTATGATTAATATCAAATAGTCACAGCTTGAATTCATGACATTTCTTCACATATTACCATTACTGAAATGATTAAGAAAAAAGCCAAATGTTCTCCAAGTGCTTTAGAATTATGCACTTTTTAAACAAATGAAACACGGTGAATGCAGAATTCAAGAGGTGTTTACCTTTCGTTTCCTCTTTTCCTCTAATGCCCTCATTGCTTTTTTTGGGGGGGAAATTATAAATTTGAAACTACGACAAACACTGTTGATAGATCAACTCAGACATTAGTAATGAATGTCAGTGTTAAGAGCAATCTTACAGGCAAGCAAAAAAGAAAAAGGCAAATGTCACCATCGCTTTGAGGAAGTCTTAGATGCACTGCGCTTTCATTATTTCATACTGAAGTACATACAGTGACACTTTCCATGATGGTACATTATACTAGGACACAGGATGAGGCTCGGTCATCTTAAATAACAGTCAATTTCTTTTCTTTTTTGCTTTGTTAATACAGTTGTGAGAATCCCTGACTGCTATTGAAGACTGAATCACTGGGTTCACTATTCATGGGCAGTTTGCTTCATCAGCTGTATCAGTGCAGGGGAGGGGCATCATGAACATTTAACTGCAGACATTGGGGACAGGACCCTGAATTGAGGACTTCTCAAACAGATGAAAGGAGCAAGAGAATGGAGGCCGATACTGTTATTTTGACTCCATTTTCAAACTCAAACATGGCCCCAAGTTCGATTTAACTGATGGGATTGGTAGGTTTAAGAGAGATGGGTGAGATTGAAGGAACACATTTCCATCCACACCCAACAGGACAGAACAGGACTTAAGCAGGCCTATTTGGAATTTAAATGATATCAACACCACCAGGAGTTAACGGGCAAAGTCCACTGTCCCTCTGGTAGGTTCACATCCAACAGAATTTATTTTATCAAAATGAAAGAGGTCCTGTGTAGCTCAAGGGGTAGAGCATGGCACTAGCACCGCCAGGACTAGGTGTTCGATTTCCACTGGGGCCACGTGCGCTCACACTGTGTACGCACTCACAGTACTGTAAGGTGCTTTCAACATCCACCAAATGGCATTTTTTGCATTAAGTAGGTCTCAGCAAACCATACCATGATCTAGTGTTGTGATTTCTTTTTTTTTTTTTTTTAGAGTTTGTGATAGCATACAGCTCTTCCTCAAAGCACAGAGATGTGTCTTGGTTGTGTTATCTGGACTTGGAGCTAGCTTACTTTGGTGTTCATGTTCTGGGAGAACTCCAGTATGGTGTCCACTCTCGTCCAGGCATCTGGGTGCTCTTTCAAGTGTGTCAGCACCTCTTGTGCCATTCTTTGCTGTAATGCAGAAATGGGTGGCATTCAATTGTAAGGCATACGGCACAAAATACAGACCCCTAAAGGGCCCATGAAGAGAGAGAGAGAAAGAGAAATGCATTTTAGAAAAAAGGATAAAGTCAGTTGTCTGTTTTTGTCTGTGCTGTTATGTCAATCACTAAACAAAAAGGCCAACGGTTCTGTGAATGTGTTACTGCCAAACAGATTTGTTTCACATGTTGAGCAGGAAAAGAAGCATATACATACAACCTGTTTTAGGTCAGGTGATGGATTAAAAGTAGATTTGAAGCATGGAGAGAAAAAAATGCCTGACAAATATCTTGGTTGAAAGTAAGTATAGGCCTACTTTTACATTTACATCACAAGGTACTAATGTTAAATCCTATGACATGTTCAACCCAGATCAAAAAACATACCTTTTATCACAGAGCTTATAAAACATTTTTTGTATCTGCTTCACTAGTTACCTGTGGTCCCACCCCATGATATAGACAGTTCACCACATTATCCAGCAGGTTGATATCCAGTTTCTGGTTGAAGTCCAGCAGCTGCTGTGCTGCATGGTCTGCTAACATTGTCATAATTGCTGGCATAGAGCTCTGCAAGGACAGGGGAGGGAGGGCGGTTGTGAGAGCACAGCACACATTCAACAGGCAAAGTCATGTGAACTGTGTGTTTAGAAACAATTCCAAACAGCTGACCATGTTACAAACATTCCCTACGCCCCACCAATGCTCAGTCATTCTAATTAGTTATGCTCGTGTTGTCACAAGCCCAACACTGTTCAAAAAGCCTAAAAAAGGAAAAGAAAGCTGTGTCAGTTGTTCTGTTATGCTGTGCTATATTGCGCAATTTGGCAGCAAATGGCCGATACAGTGGTCTGCATCAGGAGTTGAACCTGGGACTCCTGCAGCAGAGATAAATTAGCAATTCATTCTCTTGAGATTTGACTGAATTATCTCACCCCTGTGGTTAGGATCAGTATACTGCCACTTCAATAATGTTTAGAAAAATCCAAGCTAAACTTTGATTTTATTGTTGATGGTCAAGCTTTAGACTTGCCATACTGGCCAAAACTCGGCAAAACCTGAATTGCAAAAGTAAGTATATCATCCATGAAGCCAGGGGCAATGACATCTTTCTCCTTGTTTAAACAAGCTTATTTACTATGTACAGTGAAGGTACAGTAGTTTCAAATTTACAATCGGCAGACAGGTTTTAGCACTATCCGTGATCATAATAAAAAGGTTAACCAAGCCACGTGCCGGATATACTAGACGACGTCACGTTGTTTACATCTGCAAATGACGAGAGCTCACTCCTTCAGACTGACCACAAGTGTGCTGGTAACGGTGGTTGTTTAAACTGAAACAATGAATGGCTATCACTGTGTTGACATTACTGCTTACTTAACTAACGTAAACAACATGCATACGTCACTACTTCATATAAACCGCTAACGTAGGCTAGCCTTTAAGCCATTATGTTACCAATAGCTTTTCCCCATTCACATGCTAGCTAAGGTTAGAAACCGTCGCAGAAACCAGTTCACAATGATGGTGATTAGTTAGTTAGTTCGTTGGTTAGAACCATCACCTTGACAACCAGGCAACGCTCCAACCACTCCCACCAAGGAGGCGATGAACGGATGGCGCGCAGACATCAGTTTTAAACATAACACAATATCTCATACTAACACAATATACATCTAACGACATTGTTCAAGCCAGAGTTGTCGCTTTATGTTTCAGTTCTCCATAAAACTGGTCACGTAAAGGATTTCGCCTCTCAATCTTAACTTGTCCGGATGCTACTCCACAGACGCATATTCCGCAAAGAAAGTTACCGTTGGCTAGCGCTAAGTACCTAGCAACACCAACTTGACATCCGCTCACATCACGCACACGAGTGATGTTGCCGTGGTGGGAGAGGCACGGGCTTAATCAAACACCGTTGGATTTCTTATTCATCTGCAATGCCACGATTAGAAGATGCAACCTCGATGAGTTATGCATTAAGTTAGCGTACGGTACAGCACCTTCTCTTAACAGCTAGCTAATCCTTAAAAGTGCAACTAATGTTACCGTTGAGCTAAATGCTATAGCTAGCGAGCTATCGGTAGCTATTCGCTTATGCCACTGATGCCATCCTTTGCATTCTAAATTATATTTGCAGAAGTACTATGAAAGACCACATATTACATAGCCAAACTAAAATACTTTTTAACCCCGTACAAAGGTAAACCCAAGTAATTATAGCATGGTTGGTTTGCACCGCAACCCAGTTACCTACCTAAAGTCCAAGGCTCTGACTGAAAAGAGTGGCGTTTGCCAAAGAAGCTACAAGATTTAGTTAGTAATTCTGTATCACTGTAGATTGGAAAAAGATTTCCTATCTCTGCAACGTTGACTATATCCAATTCCAGCAATGAGTGATGTCTGGCTGATAAGAACCACTGATGTGGATTCCAAAACTACAATCACGGCAAGCTCTGGAATATGTCACTCCGATACATTTTACGAATCAAAATAAACCTTGATTCACAAATTAATTCTTTACTTAAATAATTTTGCAGCGGGGCGGTATGGAGATGGTGTGCCTGCGCCTCCTCTCCTCTCTCAAGCAACTAACTCGTAACCGGTTGAAACCGGTTCAGACTGGGAGATTCCATCTCGGTTTAGTTTTCAGCCGATGGCGCCGCGGAAAGTTTGGACTGGGTTTACGCCCACATCGCCCCGTGATTGGCTGCGCCTTTGCTGGAGACTTCCTAGTTCCTGTCCTATTGAATGATTCGACTGTCAGTTTATTTCAATTCGCTCAAGCGCCCACGCGACTACTCCGCCCGTGGAGAAAAAGAGGGCAGACTCCCATGCAGAATGGACTTCTCGATGACTCCACTTATCAGAATGGCAAATAGCCCAGCCACTACTATTTTATTGCCATATCTCATAGTGAAAGCATGCATTGCCGTCATTTATGTAAATGCGTTATAATATTATTGTACGTACAGTTAATATACTACGGTCAAAGTAATGGCGTTTTATGCATTCTATCTACATAGCCTCACTTTGTGTGTTCTGCGACTTTTCAATGTCATATTTGCGAAAACAATAATAGGTGTTAAGTACAGGTACTCTGTTGCGCTGAATGGTCATGATATACCACAATTACCAATCGTTTGCCTGTTGCTTGTAAGCTGGTAATTTTCCACCAGCCACGAGTGGGAGTGGTTACATGATCATGAACGCACGGGGTTAGAAAAACGACCTGAAGGAGAATTTGTTTCCCGAATGGGGAATAATAATAAAGTGCACGGCGGACATCAGAGCTATAAAATGTCAACAGCCACAGTGAAATCTAGTAGCATTATCCCCGTTTAACTAATTGGAGAGCATTACACCCTATGCACCGCTGTCAATTGAGGATGCAAACATGACAGCGTTTTTTTTCTCCTCTCTGTCGTCACGTGATCCAGCGCGCTACTTGATGGAAAAATACTGGATTTGGTGTGTAGTAGAGACAGTAGACAACCTAGTAAAGTCATTCAGGGAGGATTTTTCGAAGGGCGTTTGAGGCTTTACCCAGCAACACTGTCCTCTCCTCATCTCTTTATGTCTCTGGGATCCTTCTAATCCAAATAGAAACAAATATTGGTCATGCACGTTGTTGGAAATGTTCTGACTTTGAATTGCTCTTTATGCAAAGTCATGTAATTTATGCTTGAAGTGCATAAGATGCATTTGGGTTGGAAAGCAAATATCATTCTGTTCTTTCCTGTTTTTAAAAAGTGTCCTTTGATGCAGGAATGTGAAATTCAAATCTGGTAATACTTTATTTGAAGTGTTGCTTACTGGTCATTATAAGGTTTAATAAGCACAAAATTAGTATATTATGAGTACATTATAATCATTAAACTCATATCATTATATATGCTATAATGCCCACAATGACATAATGCATTACGATGCAGGTGAATATGCTTCAAGCAAAGTGTTACTGAAAACCTTGCATGTTTTTTTTTTTTTATAGTGTTTAATAGAGTTTAATATAGAGTTCCCCATCATATATGTACATTATATTATCTCAACTATTATATGCATTGTTGGTGTTTTGGTGTCCTTGGATCCTTAGCCTCTGGGAGCCCAGAGAGTAGGCCTCTATCTGAGCCTTTGGTTATTAACAAACAAGATTTCAAAGCCTATTAGCCGTGTTGATTCATAAATGCTTAACAGACCATTTGGTTTACCCTCCATGCTGTCACATTCCTAGAGTCTTCTACTCCAAGAAGAGAAAAACACACACACATGCACAGACCAAAACAGGTCAGCCCACTTTCCAGGAATATAATAGTCTTTGAATAACCTCTGTCTCCGGTTCAAGTCAACAAGAGATATGAGTCTATGGGCAATATTCACATAAGCCTCTCTGTCCTGTGACTGTTGTTTACTTTATTTGTGTTGATTGTTTTTTATTTTGATTATGATAGATTTTGCAAGCAAACAAGCATGTAGGCTAATTTGTCATCCTGTAATGTTTTAATTTGGGCCATTGTATGAAGGGTATCTTCTCAACGTCTGTCCATTTTTGTGCATCAGTAAAGTATCGTGCAGTCAAATCCAGTTTTCCAGAGTAAAGGAAATTATTAAATGCCCCAAAGCTGTATTATGAATGCAAGCAAGAACACATGGCCAGCCAGTTGTGTGTGTGTGTGTGTGGTGGTGGTGGTGGTGGTGGGGGGGGGGTTAAAGAAGTGGGTAAACCGTGACCAAAACAATGATCATCATGAGGCAAACAACCAAAAAAAAACATTTTTTTAAAGCATTAATTTGTGCTTTTTTCCCCCTTAAATTAACCTATATCTCATGCAACTTACTAAGTTCAATACTAATTACTATGGTGTATACTATGAATTTTTATCCTAAATATTTATGTGAGCCTAGAAAGCTGAGTAAACCCTTTCTGCAAATAAAAAAGAATAATAAAATGTTAGTTTGTGTGGGTTTACCCTCCACTACATCCTTGGTTACGGGTATAATCAGTTTAGTTGTGGCTCATCTAAATTAGGACTAGGGCATTCCAATGTAATACCTCAAAATCAACTTCATTTGACTCAGGAAATCATTTTGTTTATGAAAAGTCAACTGCCTCCGGGCGCTCACTGTCAACACCACTGAGTTTCTCTCTTGCTCCAGCGCTGGAATTCATTGTTACACATATGCGAGATTTGGAAGTGAGCAACCTCACTCAGGATTAGGCTGGCCAAATCTTGTTCTGTCTGGTCGGGGCAGGCCAGGCCATTTACATATATTATCATTGCATCACACTAGGGGGCTGACCCTCATATGTCAATCAACTAAAAAAACTTGAATTCCTTCCACAGCAATCCAGTTTAATTTGTTGTGTTGCATAGCTCTCCCTGTTCTTGCCAGGTCCTCATAATTTTTGGTCTCCTCGACTGTTATGGTAGGCCGCAAAGTATGTTTTAAAATCAGATCATATGCGTACTTGGTGATTGGTGCAATAATTTATATTTGATAATACCTTGGGGAAAAAAGACACATAATGGCCTATTAAGCAGCCTACTACTCCAGTCATGTTACTATGTAAACAAACAACAGCGCCATCTTGTGCTATCTAAGTGTGTGACTTTGCAGAATCTAACCTGTGGTCCTGGAGCGCCCTCTGCTGGAGAAACTATATATTTGTAATCCCTCTCACTGAAGGCCACACCAATGCAAGATCACAGAAACAAAATGAAAAGAGGTTTGCTCAGACATAAGTCAAATCCAAGTCTAACTTTGTTTCAGCACATTTCACACAAGGGAATTGAATGTGCTTTACATGGAAAAAAAATGGAAAACCAAAACTGCTTACTTGAAATGGCACTACTAAATCAGTGCGGGTATGGTCGCATGAGGCCTGTGAGAAGCTGAAAGGGTGTTTTGACTGCACCGACTGAACTATATTCTATGGGGAAAATTATGTGGACAGTGTATCAGACAGTGTAACCAACTATATCAATTTCTGTGTTGATACTGTGATTCCTTGCAAAACAGTTACATGTTTTTCTAATAACGAGCCTTGGGTAACAAGGGATGTTGAAGCTGCTATTAATAGGAAAAAAGGGGATAAGGGTAAGATTAAAGCGGCACAGAAATACCTGAAAAGGGTTATCAGACAGGGAAAGAGGGAGTATAAATGTAAGGTAGAGGAGAAGGTACAGGACCATAATAGCAAGGTTGTGTGGAGTAGTCTGAAGCTCATCACTGGCTGTGGTGCCACCAGCGTGGGCCTTCAGGAGGGAGAATAACTCCAAATGAGGCCAACGGATTCTTTGCCAGATTTGATGAGCATGACTTTTCCACTGAGCATGCACAGGTTTCCTCAGCTTTACCTCAGAGAAACTGTGACTTTTCTCTCTTACTCTCTGTGTCTAAAATACCAATGATGTGGGAAAACCTCTTGTATTGTCCCTGTTCCTAAGAAAAGGCAAGTCCATGAGCTTAATGATTTAAGACCTATAGCCCTGACTTCACAGATCACAAAATGTTTTGAAATGATCATCTTAGAGCCTCTTGCTATGCAGGTCTATCCATTCCAGGACCCCCTACAGTTTGCCTATAGGAAGAGAGTTGGTGTCGATGATGCATTGATTTACATGTTGCACAGCATATATTGTCATCTGGAGACCGCAGGTAGTTCTGTTCAAATCATGTTTTTTGACTTTTCGAGTGCATTTAACATCATTTGTTATATTGTTACCATAATGTTACCACCATTATGGATTACCTCATCTCAAGACCTCAGTATGTCAGACTAAATAATAGGCTCTTTGACATTATTCTTACTAAAATGGGGGCCCCCCAGGGAACAATCTTATCTTCTTTTTGTTTTCTCTCTACACAGCTGATTGCAGACATAGCCAAGTATCTTGTCATCTTCAAAAATTCTCAGACATTTCTGCCCTTGTAGGTCATATATTGAATGGCGAGGACCAGACTTATAGAGAGGAAGTTGAGAGGTTTGTCAACTGGTGTGAGGATAACTATCTGAACCTTAATATCAGTAAAACCAAGGAGTTGGTCATTGATTTTAGAAAAAAGAAGGAGAAGACCACTCCAATTCTCATTAAAGGTAATCAGGTTGAGATTGTTCCTTCTTACAAATATATATGTTGGTGGTATGGTATGTTGGGGAAACGGCATTACATTCAGTGATAGGAACAGGATTAACAAACTGATTAAAAAGGCAGGATCTATAATTGGCTCAACTCCTGACTTCCAAGAAATTGTCACGGAAGAAAGAAGAAGAAAGAACCAGGAGGAGGTTTAAGACCATACTTATATATGACGCTCATGCTCTGTAGGGTATATTAAATAGCTTTACAATTAAGTTCAGTGGCCGGTTATTAATGCCAAGATGCTCCTCAGAATGTTTCAAGAAGTCATTTGTGCCTTCAGCTGTAGCTAAAGCTTGCCGTTAACAGGTGAAGCTAGTGGTCAGTTGTAAAACCTACATTGTATTGTTCTTATTGTTCTGTATTTTGCAGTTTGTGTGGTTATACCTAGATAGATAGATAGATATGCTTATCTAAGTATAGCCTAATCATATGCTTATATCTAGGTATGCTAGACCAGTGGTTTTCAAACTTTTTTCTACATGCTCATACTCTGGGACCCAAAGTGAAAGTAAAGGGGTAACACAAATATTATTCATAATAATAAATTATAGTAGGGTTCCCCACATGTATTTTGCAATACATTTCCAAAACGTTTCATAACTTCATACTGAATTTTTATGACAGTACTACTGTGGTGCAATATATTAAGCAACTTCTACGAATGCCATATGACAATGAAAATGTATTTGACTAGAGTTTGAAGAATATCGTCTTTTAAAAGCAACACTTCCATTTATTTATACATTTTAAAGTGCAAAACCTAACAAATAAAAAGAACCTAAACACAGATTCCTCCTGCAGTTTCTGCCTAAGGAAAATATCTCATTGATACAATGCCAATTATTGATCACATTTTGCTTCACAGGTTTTGAATTACAGTTTGCATGACAACACTGCCTGAAACTGTCTGCTTACTTCTAACATTAACAGGCACTGTTAATGTTACACACAGCGACCACAATACAGTCTGATCATCTACATTTTAACGTGAGAGATGGACTTGTTTATGTTTTTTCATTACGACAGCCCAGTTAGCTCAGCAGGATGACAGAGCGACGTGCATATCAGGCACAGAGTTCAGCGTATTTCTGTACTTTGTTTTAATCTTTTTAAGCCTGTAGCACCCAATAATGTAATAATTTCCTGAAAATGTAATAACACCCCCCCCCCCCCCCCCCCCCTTTAAAACTAGAAAATGATTGGATCCCCCCATCATAATCCGTGGGGGTGCAATTGAGTAAAAGTCAAAAAGTTTCTACTTTTTACAAATCTTCTGCTGATGTCTAATCTAAGATCAACTCTGGTCTAATGGACGATCCTTGCACAACGACCAATCAGCATGGGTATGGGCGGGTTCATTTCCCATTGATAGGGATTTTAGTTTAATGCATCTTTGCCTGATAACAACGTACCAAATTTAAAATTCTACATAAAGCCTAGAGTTTACATTTCCAATCATGAAATATAAAAATAAACATAAAATGTTATTACAATATCAGTCAGGACATCTTATTACATTATTGGTCAAGTTATTACATTATTGGGTTTTATTATATTGAAAGGTATTACATTATCGGTAAAATGTTATTACAATATCAGTCAAGACATTTTATTACATTATTGGTCAAGTTATTACATTATTGGGTTTTATTATGCTCCTCACCTTCAAGGCCCTACATGACTCCGCCCCTCAGACTACATATCAGAGCTCATCTCGCCTGACTGTCCCTGACTTTTTTTTTATAGTGTTTTTATGTTTCCTCTAGTAGGAGGAGGCAGAAAATATTAGTGATAGACAGGTATGATCACCTTCAAACCAGCAAATGCTAGAAAAATCAACCACAGTGATTGCACTTGATGAATAGACGACCATCACATCAACACTTATTGTAATGTTAATGCATTACTCCCTCTTGGCTTTTGAACATGCCCCCATAGCATAAGGTTGACTCCTCCCTGGTCCAGCCCTCCAATTATCTTAGGGTATTTAAGGCAGCTGTGGCATAACGTTACCTGCCGGCTGCTGTTAAAGTTTGTCGGGGAGCAGAAGATGTGGATATCTGGAAATTAACAGCAGAGTGGGACTTGGTGTATGGGAGCAATGCTCGGCTAGCACGACACTGTTATGGGTTACTAGTTACCTATTCCACGTTTATCAGTTAAATTACCTATTCCACCAATGTCACTTAAATACCACAGATAATTATGTTACCTACGTTAAGGTTTGCAGGACAGCAGAAGATGTGGATGTCTGTACAGTACATTGACAGCAAAGAGTGGGATCCAATATGGCATTATCAGTGTATGGGACTGAATGTGACATTTAGCCCATAGGCGAGAGGCCATCTCTTAGTCCAAGACGCCCTCTAGAGGCCATCTCATGAAGCAACTCACTAAGAGTCTGAGTGACTGACTGACTGCCTGACTGGAATTTGCCTTGTGATGCCCTTGGCTGCGAAGTGGGAAAAAAGGGGGTCAGAAGGGGCTCATAGGAGCTTTAATCTTGGTCCATCCTCTTCAGTCCTTAGTGGGGCCATTATTTGGTTTGCATTTGACATTAGGGGACACTTTCACTCTTTCACACTCTCAGCTATGTGAGGTGCTGGGTGTTAGTGGGTGCATTTTGGAATACTGTAACATAATAGAGAAGATTATAAGACTAACAAGACTATTAGATTGTTGGTGAGCTGTGAAGGAGTGCAGAGTCTAGTGGTGTTGTTTATAAAAATGCACGGATGATTTCTTTTACCACTTTATTTTAAAGTGATAACCCGGTGGCTCACCGAGTAGAGCGCGTACCATAAGGCTCAGTCCTTCCCGCAGCGACCCGGGTTCAAATCCCGCCCATAGTCCTTTGCTGCCTGTCCTCCCCTTTCTCTCTCCCATACCTTCCTGTCTCTCTTTCACACTGGCTCTATCAATAAAAATGTCTAAAATAAATCTTTAAAAAAAAAAAAAGTGATAAGCTTTGGTAGTACCTTGGCTTGTGTAGCTTCCTGGACATGATATAACCCCAAAAATCAGCGATTCTCTGTTATCCGTTGCTCCGGTAGAGGCGATTCGAGAAATGTGTGTTTTTTTTTCTCTCTTCATTCACTGCCATTGTGTAGCAAAACAGGTCTCAAAATCACACTTCTAGCACATAAGTGAATGCAAACAAAGCAGATTCTAACAATATATATTACAATTATTGGTAAATGTAGTATTGTTACTACTTTACTTATTGCCTTTGTTCCATCGGCATATGTTTCCTCCGACCAGATTTCGGTGTTAAACATAAAGAAAGCGATTCACTTAAACACAGTTCAGCAGAATGACTAGTTTTTTTTTATATATTGTCAGAATCCGTTTTGTTCGTGTTCATTTTTGTACTAGAAGTGTGATTTTCAGACCTGTTCCTCAATGCAATGGCAGTAAAAGGAAAGAGAACGAGTTTGTGAGTTGGTGACTGAGCAGAACAGCTCAGAGAGACATGCATTTGTGTCTTATGTTTCGATTTGGTCGTGTTTAGAAAACAAAATCACTAACTTTATAAATGTAGTAATGCGTAATTCAAAAAGAACAATTTGGTCAAGAGTTACTGTCACTGCTTCCTTATTTATGCCATTCAGCATCATTTAAGCTGAGGAACTCGTCATCCAAATGGGAACAGACAGGGTGGCGTGTCCTGACCATATACTGCATGATAAAAAGGATGGGATATGATCAAAACTAGATTTGACTGACACCAGTCAAAGGCTAATGAAAAGAAACCCTTCTATCAGATTTCTAGAAATATCCCATGGAGAACTGAGGGATTAATAAAATGAAGGGTGTGATAACTAATTAGAAGTACTGTAGAAACTGTACTTGAGTAGATTTTTTGAGTAAGGCTACATTTGTACACATTTTGTATAACTGCCATGGGTTTCAACACAACAAACATGTAATGCAATTTCCATGAACATTTGTCAGTACCAGTGTTCAAATGTTACATTTTTGGTTGAATATTTAAAGTCACACTGAAATGAAAATGACTTTTTCGCCTTTATAGCTAATTATAACTATCATACCATACACCCATTTGACAATTTAAGCTCAAAAAAGAGTTTTATTGCATTTTTAGCTTCCTGGAAAACAAGAATTTAGTGGCAATTTCATTGCGTACCAGGAGGCTACATAAAAAATCCAACCAATAAAACTATTACAGATTTTCGAACAATCCCGGCCCTTCCTAACTGATATCCAATTGTTTTACACTTTTGACCCCAACATCCTGTTACAACAGGAAATACATCACATTAAGGAAACAAGATGCTCTCAAAATGCAGTTTCATTGTTACTTTAAAGGATAATGCTGGTGTTTTTTAATGCATTTTTTACCATCAACAAATCCTATGAAAATAACAAAATCAGCAAAGTCTGTGCAAGTACTTTTTATAAACTAAAACATTTCAATAGTCATGTTTCTTCAAAATCTTACATGAAATCTATTCTGCCAGTTTATTTTATCTTCAAATTTTCAGATATTCCCATCTCATTTACCTCCTGTAAACATAACAAGGAAACCATTACACACCTCTTTTTGATTGTGAAATGTCCAAAACATTTTGGTCATAACCTGGATGTCATATTTCATGCTGTCAATACTGCTGTCTATTCTTTAGTCCCAAAGATGTTATGATGAAAATTCTGCTGATCATTTTGATTGCTAAATAATTTTATCCACACACAAACACAAATTCTCTAAATATCCTCCTATTCTCTTGCATTTTGTAGTAGAACTGAAATCTCCACCAAAACCTCTGGATGACTGTTTTGATTATCAGATAATATTCATATAGGTGTGGAAATGTGTGCAAAAATACAGTAGATTCATATACACAGAATGTACAGAAACAGTATGTACCAGTGTGTCTTTGAAGCTTTCATTAAGAAAAAAATACTGGAGGTGGTTTTATATATATAAGTTTTTCAGTACAGACTGTTTGATTGTAAGTCTGTCTGTAAGTTGCAGATTCACTTCAGCCAGGGGTGGAGTTGCAGGTCCTCCAGGGTGGGACGGTCTTCAGGACAGGGAGAAAACTTATCTGTCAGAAAATGTGAATGTGGACATAGGGGCATTAAAAGTAATACAGTATAAATTTAATAAAAAAGTGTGTGTGTGTGCGTGCATGTGGCTTACGTTGGGACAGCCGGGTGCTGATCTCAGGATTGCAGAGGAGGATCTTGGTCCTGGTGTAGCCCCAAAGGGACGCTAGATGGCTATGCCATTACTAGCATCCCAAAGAAAAGTATCAAACTCACCATTAACGAGAACTTCATTTAGCGACGCCTCAGCTAACGCTACTACATTGACAGAGTCGGTCCTGACCTCCATGGGGCCCTAAGCAAAATTCTGCTAAGGGGCCCTCCTACGTGACCCGTGAGCCACGTAAACCATTTGCCATTGCCACACAGTCACACCTGACACCCCAGTGCTCCCACTACAATCCTCCCTCCTTTAAAACAGTTTGCTCCATCTGTCAGTCTAAGAATAAGTAGACCTATACAGAACAGGATGAGGTATAAACAAATAATATTTATTGAATAGAATATTTTCTATAGAATCTTAAGATAAGTGAATATTAACATTAACATAAATAAGAAATTGTAGAGCATCCATATTGTCCAGTATGCCCAGCTAATCAACATTTTAAATTCAATATTTAATCACTAGTCAATGTCAATCCATTGCTTTCCATCTTGCATTAGTCCAGAGTTGTAACTAAACCTTGACTGAGAGACTAGATAATCATTGTCTTGTTTTAAAATTATGTGCGCCTATGAGGAGTGCCATCACGCCATCACGGTCCCCACAGAGGTTACTGCTGGAAAGCGCGAGTTTCATTTTGTGCATGCACATATGAACTCATGTTCACGCGCGACGCAGTTAATTTTTCCGAGCTGCAGTCTATAAACACCGCTGCCCGTTGCCGTTTATCAAACGTAATAAATAGTTGACACAGACAGACCAAGAAATGCACTGCCCAGCTAGGTTAGCAAGACAGACAGACTAGAGAGAGATGCAGTGAAAGCTAGCACATCAACTTAATGTTACTGTTATTTGCTGACATCAAACTTGGAGAGGAGAGAACACAAGTTTACCTGATTGCTGTTCCCGCAATTCACTCTCATGGTGTTTTTTTCCCCCTCTTTTCGTGACCAGAAGGATAGTTCCGCTTCCTCCTCTCACTGAAGTTGTAAACATTGACACGAGGGGGAGGCGGGGCCCTTGCGTAATTTGCGGGGCCCTACGCAACTTGTGTAGTGAGCGTATAGGGCCGTCCGGCTCTGCACATTGATGACACTGACGCGACCTGTGCGTGCAGTTGACATCATCAGCATGGTAGCATTTTAGCTTAGCTCCCATCTCCAAAAAGCTGCATTTTGTGAAAACGGAAGACTTTATGGAAACTTTGATGGTGCCGTGTACGTGATATAAAACCCAAACACACTCAATGTAAGTTTGCCACCAAGGAGCAGGCGTTTGGAAGGCGTAGCTAAATGAAGTTCTTGTTAATGGTGAGTTTGATACTTCTCTTTGGGGCTAGTCCTGGTGTAGAAGTGGAGGTGACCAGTCAGCATAGTGTACAGTACCACACCCAGCTGCCACAATGTGAATAGCAGATTCACTCCAGCCAGGGGTGGAGCAGCAGGTCCTCCAGGGTGGGACGGTCTTCAGGACACTTGGCCAGACACCACTGCAACAAATCATGGCAATCTGGAGAGAAAAACAAAAGTCAAAGATTAAGGGGGCGGCCACACTGCTCCATCAGAACATGTGAATATGGACATAGTGGGCGTTAAAAGTAATACAGTATAAATTCAATAAAAAAGGTGTGTGTGTGTGCATGTGTTTTACTTTGGGACAGCCAGTCGTTGGTAGCTGGGTTGCATTGGAGGATATGGGTCCTGGTGTAGAAGGGGAGGTGACCATTCAGCAAAGTGAATAGCACCACACCCAACTGCCACACCGTGAATGGACCTGCCATGTAGGAATGATGTTCATACCACTCTGGAGGAAAGTACAAGCGGGTACCTAGAATAGAGAGAGAGATGGAGGGAAAGAGGTTGCAGAGGTTGTTCTCCTTGAAAGCAATTATTTCAGAGATTGTCAAACAAGCGAAGAGCAGGAATAACAGCCAGGCATACCGCAGCACGTGGTGTAAGGTCCCTCCTCCAGGGTGCAACCACAGCCGAAGTCAATGACCCGGAAACGATGGATATCACACACAGTTTCAACTAGAATGTTCTCTAGTTTGACATCGCGGTGCAAGACCCCTTTGGCATGGATCTCTATAAATGCAGCCACGAGCTGCCTCAGTATGATCTGAGATAGAGGGAAGGATAGAGAGAATGATAAAGAGAAACAGGGGAGGGAGTGGGTTGAACACCAGAGAGGGTAAATTACAGCAAAGAGTGCAGACAAGTCTGTCACGCATAGCTAGAGTTTCAGGAACTCCCCCCCGCTCTCTGCAACAAAGCAACAACATACTTGCATACTGAACCATGGTTCAGACCAAAGAAAACTAACTGTAGGTGTGATCGCACCCTAAAATTCTCAATTAAAACCAGGACTAATTAAATTCTTTTAGGTGGGTTAGCATCTCTTAAGCCAGGGTGACCCACCCCAGCTGGGGAAACTCTGCTCTGCGGGACTGCTAACATGCCCTGGACTGCTCCTCAGGGGAACACCACACACACAGCCGTCCAGACATCCATCCACCCGCCTACCTTAGCCTCGTGCTCCTCCAGGACACCCCCGCTGTCCTCGAGATATTTCCTGAGGTCCATGCAGGGGGAGGGTCTCTCCAGAACCAGAATCAGCTCCTGTTCCAGATCATACCAGTCCATCAGGGCAATGGCTGCGGTTTGGCCAATTGATCCTGGTGCTGGTGCTAGCTTCAACAGCAGGACCACCTCCAGGGGAAGCTCACACACCTTCCCATTCTTAATCTAAAAAAACATATACACAACAAATACAGAGTGCAATGGGGTGGATGAGAAAGAGAAGGAGATTAGCCTGTGCGAGCTGATAAAAGCAATAACAATGAAACCTTTATGTAAACAAATAATTATACAGTACTCTTATGTTTCCACATCCTATCCAAGCTGCTCTTGTTTGGTTCTATAAATTCGAATGAGTTTAAGAAGAGTAAGTAACAGGAATGTTTGGGGTTTTGTATATGCACTCAAGACACTGAGGTCCTTCACATATAAGCAGCTTTAAGACTGACTGAGGATGAGTATACATATGTTATTCTCATGCACAATATAAGAGTCAGCAATGTAGGAAAGTCAAAGAAATGTTCAACGTTTAAAAACAAAGAACAAACTCACTCACCACGTTTGTGCGGAACACCTTTTCCCTGGGAATGTGTTTTATAGCCACCTACAGGACAGAAAAACAAATGCTTTAGCTCAGCACTTACAGAGGATATAGTGAACGGTAAATTGTGTGTGTGTGTAAGACTTACAGGGAAATAGTCATTCTTGCGGTAGCCGCAATGGACGGATCCAAAGCCTCCCTGACCCAGTGGCTGCAGCTCCTTGTACTTGGCTTCAAAATCAGCTATTACACACAGACACACACACACACACACACACACACACACACACACACACACATACATACATATACAGTACATGTTTTACTATACTTGTGAGGAACATCCATTAATTAATTCCCTAATCCCAAACCACTACATGCCTTACCTTAACCCTCCCTATCTTTAACCTATAATCCTAGTTCTAACCCCAATCCTAAACTCAAAGGCCAAAGTAACACCGTAACACCTATCTATGGGCTGACCTCTGCTGTTAGTGCTGTGATGGGAATCAACTTCCGCTTTTACCCGCTGCCCCAGTTGTGCACTAGGGCTTTGGGTGCTTCTCCTCTTCTTCTTCGTTCCCTCTCGGCTCTCCTCAGTGCCGGCCTTCCTCTTGTTCCTCCTCTTCCTGGCATCCTCTGTCTGGAGGTTGCAGGGCTCAGTGTGCCTCTTGGCTCCTGCTACACTGGCATGGTTGCCTACAAGTGAGACAAAAAGCCATGGGGCCATTACCCTGCAGGTGGTGAATTGTTGTAGAGGTGTACGACATGGCCTTTCTATCAGGTCAAGACACAGGCCCCAGATTACAAATACCTTATCAGGCTGAGAGAAACAGCAAAACCACAGGAATCAGAGCTATAACTTGAGGGACTAACCTGAAATTAGTGCCCCCCCTACCTGATAAATCATATGGATTAACATTTATGAGGGACAGCAGGTTTTTGCTAGGATTTCATACTCACCAAGATCTCTCCTACAGGTGAAAGCAGGTAGAGACTGTGCAGGTCTACTGAACATGTTGTGGTTCAGGAGTGTTAAAATTGTAAAATATGGTCTTAATGTCAGTTGAATGCAAAGCTTGTATATTTGTCTGTTTGTCGCAGTGTTGTCGCTGGAATGTGGCAACCTGAACTGAACTGGACTGTCTTGGATTCTGTGGTCACCTATGACATCATAGAGCTGACAGAATGTCCACTAACTGTTCCTTATCAATCCATAAAATAAAAACTTTAAAAATAAACAATACAATAACATACTTCAAGATGAAAAATAATCTACAACCTATATGTTTCATCATTCTATTTCATTTTATCTATTTAATTGTGTGTGTGTGTGTGTGTGTGTGTGTGTCTCTGTGTGTGTAACCCTTAATAAAAACCCATGATAAATAGTGAATTTATCATAATTTTACATTAGTTTATGATCATTATTATTATATTATATATATTATTATTGATAACTATCAAACGATTATCTTGTATTTTAACAGTTTACTAAGGGTTAGTAAATGCTATAAATAATATTAGTTGATCATTAATTCATGTAATAAAAAAAAAGTTAATCGTTTATATATAAGAGATGATAACAATGGCTGTTTTAGGATTTTTTGGGTTTTTTTTATGATTCATGATTCATGAATGTATCCCATATGAAATGAATAGACCTAATTCTATTGCAGGCACCCAAATAGTTCATCTTTTAAAGACCACTTATTAACCATTTGATGGGGGACAAAATAGTGTTTCTATTGATATTCGCTTTTGAGAAATAAAGTCACCAGTGGTTGTCAATCTAGTGACTTTTTCGGGGCAAAATGTTCTTGTGATAAAGGTGTTTCACACGCTTCTGCCTCTCCAAACAGGGAAAACAAATGCTGATTAGGAATAGGACATTCATGTAAAAATCTCTGATGCTGAAGATGCTGGGTGTGTCGAAGCACTGGTCGTTTGCACTCAATAAATTAAGCATATAAGTGAAACAGTGTGATACAGTACTTCCTTCTCATAAACTCTTATTTACAAAAATTTTCATGTGACTTCCATGAAGCATTTGGCAGCAAATCGGTACGGCTGATACTGATACACGTACATTTGCGCCTTTGCTTGTCTAATCCAAGGAGGCTGTAGCACTTCCCATACAGTGTAATCCCTCTTTTAGCTAGGAGCAGGTAGAGAATAGGAGTCTCTCTCAACTTCCTGCTTTACATGTTTTTTTTTAATGTGAACAACCAAAATAAAGTTCATTCATTCATTCATTCATAAATAAACGTGGTAATTTGTATGCAAATTAGTACATGACCTCATCTACCGACTAATAGCGACGGCTTCAACAGCCAGTAGCTACTTTCCATGAAGATGTGGCAACACGGCACCTTACCTAAAGAAAAATCTCTAAGCTGCTAACTAGCTGCTAACTACTAGTCTAACTAACTCTAACATGAACTACTCAAATTTATCCATGAGTAGCTTAGTTAACATTAGCCAAAAAGCCATCAATCCAGCCAGTGTTTGTGTTAGCTTGTTTGTTGTTTAGCTAGTACCATTGCTAGCTATTTGAAGAGCTAAAAGCAAAAGAAACATCAATGTGGTAACATTATTAAATAATGGATATGGACATTTTCAGTTTTGTTTTGATCATGGATTTGCATAAATTTTAAAATCTTTTTAGAATGCTCAAGTCAGTAAAACAACAAGTACAGATCCTGTACAGGCCCACGGTGCACGTGTTGAATGCCACTAACGTCACTTCAATACCACAAGGCACAACGTTACCTCAGGGCAGCAGAAGACGTGGATGTCTGTAAATCGGTGGGTAAATCAGCAGAGAGTGGGGCTGACTGTGTGAGTCAATGTGGCATTTATCAGTGTCTGGGACTGAATGTGGCATTTAGCCCATAGGCGAGAGGCCAACTCTTAGTCAAAGACGCCCTCTAGAGGCCATCTAAGTGACTTCTAAAGAAGTGACAGATGGTTGTCTGACTGCCTGACCTGAACTTGGCTTCTGATGCCCTTGGCTGCTCCGTGGGGAAAAAAATGCTCTTCTCCCTAGATTAGGGGTACTAAAACTTTTTTATTCAAGTTCCACATGCGAATTTTACACAAGTTCAATGGTCCGGAACAATGCCAGTAAAACACAACAATATAAATCAATGTCTATAACTTAAACATAACTTAAAGTATGCACATTCAATAGTACAGTATGGTGGCTTGAACCAGTGGGAGTAATGTCACTGTTTGCCTGTAACCAATGCTTTGAACCTGGGCACAAAAGGTGTGATTGCCAGGCGGACGCAGTGACTCAAGTGTTTATTGGTCAAACTGCTGCGGTAGGAGTTTTTCACAATGTTCATTGTGGTAAAAAAATCCAGACTCACATCGATATGTGAAATAGCAATAACGTGACAATTCTTTGTCATAGCGTTGTGTGATTGGACCAGAGTGAACGCATCCACAGAAACTGATGACAGGCGCGCGGCACACACAAACACACACACAAGCAGCTCTGTGAAACTGCGTGTCACACATGCGCTCACGAATGCGCACACAAGTAAATATATGCACGATCAATCACACAACATGTCGGACACAAGAAAATATAATCCTACAGTAACTAATGTCCGGACCTCGGTCCAGAGTTTGAGAAGCCCTCCCTGGAGTTACCACTTACTGAATGTCCAAGGATGTTTCTGTCAGGCCTCTTGTGTGTCATGTCCTCCATGTGTGTCACGAGCAGTGGAAATTGTGGGTCTTGCAGAGACAGACACAACAGAATGGTGCCTTTGGGGACAGCTCGGGACTGGCAGTCCTCTTCAGTTCCTGTTTCCTTATTGAAGTCGGTCCAGGGGCAAGAATGGGATAAGGAGATTTTCATTTACCATCAGTCTTTGGTTGCTCAGCTTACTCACCATGGGATCCTTCCATCAAAAAACATTTATGCAGCCACGTTCCTTATTTATTAAAACCTTTATTAATATCAAAAATAGAAAGGGATAAAATGAATAAAAGCTGTTCAACGTTATATCAAAAGTGGTAAAAAGAAGAAATAAAAGAATAAGAGCTATGCAACAATTAACAATAAAATACAACACTGCAGGATTGCCCCAAATATATGTAGTGATTGTGTCGTCAAGTTCCTGCATCGATATTTCAATAAGACAGACAGGGGAGTGCTGGAGAGGTATCTGGGCGGGTCTGTTTTTTCCTCCTCTATGGCCGGTTGCAGTGATGGGTTCGTTTCAGATCTGTGAAAATAGTTTTCCCAAAATGGCAATTCTTTCATCTAGTGTCATCAGGCCAGAGAGTTGGTGGGTGTTTATCGTTTGTGTATTTGGGTAGTCTGTAGCACATTTTAATGGTGAAATTTTGGACAACCTGGGGTCTCATTTATAAAACAGTGCGTAGGATCCATACCAAAAGTGTACGTGCGCACAAAAGCCGAAAATGGCATGCGCCCAAAAAAAAAGAAAATAAAAAAATCCAGACTTATAAAACCGTGCATACGCACACCTGCAGGCAATTTTCCCCTTATAATTCATAATCCAACTTGAAATGTTGCGCACATGCACAAGCCTCATACTCCGCCCCTTAACTCCCACAATTAACCATAGATGGTCAATGAAACGCCCTGAATGAATACTGATGTGTATGTAAATATGTTTGTCATTCCATTCGCCCATGTAAGAAAATGGCAAAGCCGGAGCCAGGCGGAAAAGATACATTTCCCTGGTGGCCTGAGTTTGGGCGTCACCAACCAGAAACAGTTTGTTGAGAGGCAAAATGTCACAGCAGCAGTTAATGCTGCCAGCTCCGAGAGCCAGACCCTTTATGAAACTAAAAAATAAATTGTCCAATATAAAAGGTTGACGCCAAGAAGCGCATTGGACTGTTGGACTGTCAGCACGACCGGCGGGGCGAGGAGATACTGGAGCTCTCTCCTCTTGAACGTTACACCTCGATGACGGGGGCATTGTGCCAGAAACAGTGTGTCACGGCCGGCTCAAAAACCATGACAAATAACGGGAGGTCACACAAGAAGTTAAAGCAATCAACTAATAATTTATTGGGAACAACCAAGAATATCAAAATGCTATGGGGTGTGATAGTCAGTGAGTCAGTGGTGTTGGCATGAATGGTAAAATAGTGAGTGAAGTGTTGTATGCTAAAGGAAAACAAAGACAGGAATGGGGAGCGTGGAGAGTAGGGAACAGCGTTTCCCCTCTCTCTCCCATCATGGAACCAGTGAGGTGCGCTCTTATAGGACTGGGAACACCGGGCTCAAACAGTGGTCTAATGTAAGACTGATATACCAGTACAGCGATTTCAGGATTCGCTCTGCCTACAGAGCACTTTCAGATGATTTAGGCTATGTTCAGACTGCAGGCAAAAGTGGCCCAAATCTGATTTTTTGCAATGCGACCTCAGTCTGAACAGTCATATCGGAATTCATGCGACTTTTATGTCACTCTAGATCGACATTCATCACAATTCTGCGCTGGCGGGAGTCACTCGGTGAATACAAACATGGAAGACAGCTGCTATGGAGGTAGTCAGTGGAGGGACAGTGAGGTGTTAGACCTCATAAGTATTTGGGGTGACACTTCTGTACAAGCAAAACTTGAGGGGTCGTATCGTAACCGGTCTGTGTTTAAAAGCATATCGAAACAAATGGCCGAACGGGGCCACAGAAGAACGTGGCTGCAGTGTCAGAGCAAAATCAAGAGCCTTAAAGCCAAGTTTAAAGAAGCTAAAGACTCGCTGGGTAAAAGTGAGAGATAAGAGTAACTTTTTTTTCAATCTATTTTGGCTCCAACACTGCGGCGACACCCAATGGGACACCACACATATGTGGCACTTTTTATGGGTTCCTGCCTGGGAAGTGCGTGTAAACAAATGTTTTGATATTCAATTTAATTCAATTCAACTTTTTTGTAACATTAACAGTGCAAACAATGCATATCACGCATACCACCATATGTACATCTTGACGCCACATCTTGTGCGACTTTCAACAATGGGTAGTCAGTCAGTTAGCTCATTCTTCTAGGCAGGTCCACTGGGCTGCTGGAGGTTGATGCTCCCACTCTCACTGCAGTCTCTCTCCGGGTTAAAAAAGCACCACCATTTGCTGCGGGAGTTGTAGATTGCGGTCTAGCAGCCTGTATATAAGTCCTTCATGCCACATTTTATCGAATGCCTTTTCAAAGAATACTGCAATCATGATCTCTTTCTTACTGAAACCCCGCTGAACGTCTTCTGCCAGCCTTAGGATGTCGTCGGTTGTACTTCTTGCCTTTCTAAAATCCTGCCTGGTGGACCCCCAGAACTCCTATGGCATCAAAGTGGCAGTGTCAGCCAGCAATCTTTCCAGAAGTTTACCAAGGTTACTCAGGAGGCTAATAGGCCAACTACAGGCCTATAGGCAGGTGAGGATCTTTGTGTGTCTTACACCTGCTTATGCCTTTCTGCACAAGGCTACTTTCAGAAAGGCAATGTGAGGTGGGGCCCACTTCAAATAAATAATATGACAGGAACAAAACAAAAGCAAAAGAACACCCCGTGAGCCTTGGGTGCAAGGCTTAGGGGGTGTTTGCTTTTGTTTTGAACTAGGAAGTGGCAAACACTACAAACAACAAACAAAAAGAATGTTCAGTCCGCCCTTACAAGACGACCTCCCAATTCTTTTCATCCTAGGGCCATGAAAGGCCTGGGTGGACTAAAAAACAACAAAAAACAGAACAAACAAATCACAGTCAGCAAGAGCAGTGATATGACCCTCCTGCAATCACTGCACAACACAATCACTTCACACTAAATACATTGAACATTCATATTCTTCCGTCCCTAGATTTAAAAACAATTACTTTATTTAGCATCGGCTAAAAAGTATATACCAACACAATAAATAAAAATAGGTTACTACAGAAACTGATGTGTCGGCTTGCAGTCTCCCACACGCTTAGGTCTACTTCCGACAGCCGAAAGCCACACTAAAATGCTGCAGTACCGCACTGAAATGCACAGAGAATTGCACGCAGTCAAAAACACAATCCACCCAAACTCCACTTCAATTGCACTTAAAACCTAAAAACATTTTTAATCCCTTACCCCCATCGAACCAACACTCATCCTCGAGGACAAGACAAACTTCTCTCAGTCCTCCAACCTGAAAGACAACAAAAACAAGGACACACCTACCCTGCTATATATATATATACAGTCCCCCATCAGCAATCGAGACAGGTGAGTGAGGTAAGCCACAGGTACCACCTGCACCTATGTGGTTTGTGGACCATAGACACCAAGGCTGATTTCCAGGGCTTTGGAAAATAACGAGCATGGAGACAAAGGGTATAGAGGTCTGCAAGTATGGCCAGAAACTCTGGTGATACCTCTTTGATCAGTCTATTGTCCACTGTATCTTCACCATGGGCTTTCACTTTGAGCTTCTTAAAATGCTGCTGGAGTTCAGTTATCATGACCACTTTAATTAGAGGATCATTGATTTCTATATTTTCTAGGGGTAGATGGGTAGGTAGAAAAACCTGGCGCTCTACTATTTCCTTCCACTCTGGATCGAACAAGGGGTCATCTGGACATGAATGTACATTTTGTGGGTGCTCTTTTAAAATGTGCTTTTTCTATTTCTTCCTCAACTATTTGGCCATTATGTCTCAAAACAGTAATTCTTGAGTTGTTTTTCTTTCCATTAAGCTGATTGATTTTCTGCCAAAATGTTTTGGGATTTGGGTCATTATTTAAATCTGTATAAAACCTGTTCCATGTTTTTTCTCGTTCCCTTGTAATTGCTTTCCGTATTTCTGTTTGTAATTGGTTTACTTTTTGTTTGATCTCAGGAGACCTTGTTTTCAGAAATTCTCTTCTTAGTCTTCTGTTTTTTTAAATAAGCCATATCAGAGAAAGGGGGAGGTTCTTTGGGCCTTTAGGATCTCCCCTAAGGCTTAATGAGCTTTCCCTGGCTGTGAGGAGTATCTGTCCGAGCAAGACAGCTCTTTGGTCGATGGCAGAAGGCTTGAATACTTGCCAGTTTGCTGATTTATAATCATATCTTGTTTGTCTTTTAGCAGACTGGACTTCAAAACTGAGTGAAGAGTATTGGTAGAAGATCACTGCCAATGTAACCGCAGACAGAAAACATGGTTACTGTTCCAGCGAATGCTGGGGTGCAGAGGCAAAGATCTAAAATGTCCACCTAGTTGTGCATAGTGGAATAATGTGTTGGCTCATCGTTGTTTAGAAGAACTAGGTCAGTCTGCTCGAGGATAGTATTTAGTACAGTACCCGACTGTTTTCTGCTTTTAATATTGAAAGCTGAGTGTTTGCCGTTGAAATCTCCTATTATGATTACTTTCTTCTCCTGTAGGAGAATCTCTTGGAAAAGATGGGGGAAGGAATTAAAGTAGATTGACATCTAGAGTATGCTGGAGTTAGGAGAGAGCTTGACTCTTGCAGTTATAAATTCATTACTTTGGGCTTGTTCTGTGTTTATTGAGATGAAAGTTTCATTGTGTGTAACTGATGAGCAGGGCAACTCCTCCACCTTCCCCCTGAGGCCTGTCTCTTCTTAGAATATCATAGCCTGGGAGGGAGAAGTCTATGTGTGGGGAGAGAGACGTATCATTTATTGAAGCTGCTTGAACATCCATTTTCTGTAGAATATGTAGGAGCTCTTCTTTGTTTGATCTGATTCCCCTTATATTGATATGCAAAATATTAAATTGATCCATATTATTGTTCTTATTTAGAAAGGCCATTTACTTAAGATGTTTCGAGGCATTTCCAGATGCCTTTGTATTGTTTTTTATCCTGGCACAGACTCTTAAGATCATTTTGGAGATCAGTGCATTGCACCAGGGGTCTGGAGGTTTTCTGACCAGGGTGGAGCTGAGAAAGAGACTGAGCCTGGGAGGATCATATCATGGATAGGTAGGTAGGTTGAAACCCTGGCAATTAAAGCACTGTTTTATATTTGTTGTAGAGTGAGCTTTGTCCACACAGGAAGAGGGCCATGAAGAATCCTTTGCTGATAAGTTTAGTGGAGTCTTCTGAGTTGGATAGATGGAGTATGATGAAGTTGGTAGGCTGTCTTTTTGGATTGTAAAACCTTGATGATTCAGTTCCTCTTTGATCTGATCAATGGTGATATTAGGTGATGGCCCTTTAATAACAACTTGTTTGGTTGTTTGACATGAGTCTGTTCCGCCATGACGGTTTGCCAACTTTATATTGAGTTTGGTGCTTTTGAAAGCATCCTCTGGCCACGGAGCCAGGAGCCGACTCATTGAGTTGAATCTCTTGAGAAAACCAGAAGCCCTCCTCTCTGCAGATTGACCATCGTTTGGATGTTGATTGATGGTTTGCACCATATAATTTTCTTTGCAATTTCTTTTTCATTTTTGAAGACTGCTCTGTTGATGTTGTCTATGATTATTGGTGGCGGTGAGTATTGGTGGAGGGACCTTTCTTCTTCCTCTACTGTTGCAATCGGCACTGCCAGTCTTCTGAGGCTTGTCATGCCGTGCATTATTAGCACAAGATTAGCACAATAAAATAATGATTGAGCAAGGATGTTTCTCTCAGGCCTCTTGTGTGTCATGTCCTCCCATGAGCAGTGGAAATGCTGGGTCTTGCAAGAACTTGCTAGTCTTAAATAGTGGATGCACTCAAATCAGCCAATCTCCGCCTCCATTATTAGCACAAGTTTCAACGATCCCAACAATGGCTAGAAAACGACCCCAGTGATTGCACTGGATGAATAGACGACCATCACATCAAATTCATGCAGACCACTGACATTTGATGAGGGGTCATTCACACTCCCATATAGGTTTCCTGATGCACAACATTGCCACCTGTTGGCCAGCAGAACAGTTGTTTTTCTACAGGTGATTCAAAGCAGTTCTGTGGAGAAGAGTTACCATTCAATAGCTACCCCAACAAAAGCACTTTCTGCTAAAGATATTTGGAAATGCCTCTGGTAAGGTGGCTATCATGGCATATCTATCACCAGGTCTGATTTTGTGTTCAAGTGTATGTAGTCTTTCAATACAGAATCATACCCCAACTTCATAGCACTTTCTGTGATATGGTAAGAGAGTGGCTAAAGTTGAAGTGTAACTCTCACTGATTTGTGTTTCTACAAAATAGTGAGAGCATATCAATTCTTCAATTGGTTGTGTGGTATGGCGCCATCAAAGGACTCACCACAACCAAGACAACCCCAAAGAGAAGCACTTATGAACACAAGAATCATCAATGCCTCCATGTGAAGTGATCCGAGTGTGTTTCCAACAAAACTGACGTCTGGGTAGCAGCCTGGTTAGTTGCATCAGTCATGTAAAACTACCCCAACAAGTAGCACTTGCTGAATTCAAAGGCCAAGTCAATGCTCAAGTTAGGGTAATAATGATGACATAAGTTTGCTAAAGGTGAAGTGCAACTCTCGCTGGGTTGTGTTTCTAACAGGTAGATGCCAGGATGTCACTTCTTCAAACAGTTGTGTGTTATTGCTCCCACAGAGGCCTCGCCACAACCAAGACAACCCCAAAGAGAAGCACTTATGAAGACGAGAATCATCAATGCCTCCATTTGAAGTGATCCGAGTGTGTTTCCAACAAAACTGAACTCCGTGCAGCAGGCTGGTAAGTTGCATCAGTCAAATAAAACTACCCCAACAAGTAGCACTTACCGAATTCAAAGGTCAAGTCATTGCTCAAGTTAGGGTAATAATGATGACATTACAAGTTGAAAAAATGCTCTTCTCCCTAGAGTAACCACTTACTGAATGTCCAAGGATGTTTCTCTCAGGCCTCTTGTGTGTCATGTCCTCCCATGAGCAGTGGAAATGCTGGGTCTTGCAAGAACTTGCTAGTCTTAAATAGTGGATGCACTCAAATCAGCCAATCTCCGCCTCCATTATTAGCACAAGTTTCAACGATCCCAACAATGGCTAGAAAACGACCCCAGTGATTGCACTGGATGAATAGACGACCATCACATCAAATTCATGCAGACCACTGACATTTGATGAGGGGTCATTCACACTCCCATATAGGTTTCCTGATGCACAACATTGCCACCTGTTGGCCAGCAGAACAGTTGTTTTTTCTACAGGTGATTCAAAGCAGTTCTGTGGAGAAGAGTTACCATTCAATAGCTACCCCAACAAAAGCACTTTCTGCTAAAGATATTTGGAAATGCCTCTGGTAAGGTGGCTATCATGGCATATCTATCACCAGGTCTGATTTTGTGTTCAAGTGTATGTAGTCTTTCAATACAGAATCATACCCCAACTTCATAGCACTTTCTGTGATATGGTAAGAGAGTGGCTAAAGTTGAAGTGTAACTCTCACTGATTTGTGTTTCTACAAAATAGTGAGAGCATATCAATTCTTCAATTGGTTGTGTGGTATGGCGCCATCAAAGGACTCACCACAACCAAGACAACCCCAAAGAGAAGCACTTATGAACACAAGAATCATCAATGCCTCCATGTGAAGTGATCCGAGTGTGTTTCCAACAAAACTGACGTCTGGGTAGCAGCCTGGTTAGTTGCATCAGTCATGTAAAACTACCCCAACAAGTAGCACTTGCTGAATTCAAAGGCCAAGTCAATGCTCAAGTTAGGGTAATAATGATGACATAAGTTTGCTAAAGGTGAAGTGCAACTCTCGCTGGGTTGTGTTTCTAACAGGTAGATGCCAGGATGTCACTTCTTCAATCAGTTGTGTGTTATTGCTCCCACAGAGGCCTCGCCACAACCAAGACAACCCCAAAGAGAAGCACTTATGAAGACGAGAATCATCAATGCCTCCATTTGAAGTGATCCGAGTGTGTTTCCAACAAAACTGAACTCCGTGCAGCAGGCTGGTAAGTTGCATCAGTCAAATAAAACTACCCCAACAAGTAGCACTTACCGAATTCAAAGGTCAAGTCATTGCTCAAGTTAGGGTAATAATGATGACATTACAAGTTGAAAAAATGCTCTTCTCCCTAGAGTAACCACTTACTGAATGTCCAAGGATGTTTCTCTCAGGCCTCTTGTGTGTCATGTCCTCCCATGAGCAGTGGAAATGCTGGGTCTTGCAAGAACTTGCTAGGCTTAAATAGTGGATGCACTCAAATCAGCCAATCTCCGCCTCCATTATTAGCACAAGTTTCAACGATCCCAACAATGGCTAGAAAACGACCCCAGTGATTGCACTGGATGAATAGACGACCATCACATCAAATTCATGCAGACCACTGACATTTGATGAGGGGTCATTCACACTCCCATATAGGTTTCCTGATGCACAACATTGCCACCTGTTGGCCAGCAGAACAGTTGTTTTTTCTACAGGTGATTCAAAGCAGTTCTGTGGAGAAGAGTTACCATTCAATAGCTACCCCAACAAAAGCACTTTCTGCTAAAGATATTTGGAAATGCCTCTGGTAAGGTGGCTATCATGGCATATCTATCACCAGGTCTGATTTTGTGTTCAAGTGTATGTAGTCTTTCAATACAGAATCATACCCCAACTTCATAGCACTTTCTGTGATATGGTAAGAGAGTGGCTAAAGTTGAAGTGTAACTCTCACTGATTTGTGTTTCTACAAAATAGTGAGAGCATATCAATTCTTCAATTGGTTGTGTGGTATGGCGCCATCAAAGGACTCACCACAACCAAGACAACCCCAAAGAGAAGCACTTATGAACACAAGAATCATCAATGCCTCCATGTGAAGTGATCCGAGTGTGTTTCCAACAAAACTGACGTCTGGGTAGCAGCCTGGTTAGTTGCATCAGTCATGTAAAACTACCCCAACAAGTAGCACTTGCTGAATTCAAAGGCCAAGTCAATGCTCAAGTTAGGGTAATAATGATGACATAAGTTTGCTAAAGGTGAAGTGCAACTCTCGCTGGGTTGTGTTTCTAACAGGTAGATGCCAGGATGTCACTTCTTCAATCAGTTGTGTGTTATTGCTCCCACAGAGGCCTCGCCACAACCAAGACAACCCCAAAGAGAAGCACTTATGAAGACGAGAATCATCAATGCCTCCATTTGAAGTGATCCGAGTGTGTTTCCAACAAAACTGAACTCCGTGCAGCAGGCTGGTAAGTTGCATCAGTCAAATAAAACTACCCCAACAAGTAGCACTTACCGAATTCAAAGGTCAAGTCATTGCTCAAGTTAGGGTAATAATGATGACATTACAAGTTGAAAAAATGCTCTTCTCCCTAGAGTAACCACTTACTGAATGTCCAAGGATGTTTCTCTCAGGCCTCTTGTGTGTCATGTCCTCCCATGAGCAGTGGAAATGCTGGGTCTTGCAAGAACTTGCTAGGCTTAAATAGTGGATGCACTCAAATCAGCCAATCTCCGCCTCCATTATTAGCACAAGTTTCAACGATCCCAACAATGGCTAGAAAACGACCCCAGTGATTGCACTGGATGAATAGACGACCATCACATCAAATTCATGCAGACCACTGACATTTGATGAGGGGTCATTCACACTCCCATATAGGTTTCCTGATGCACAACATTGCCACCTGTTGGCCAGCAGAACAGTTGTTTTTTCTACAGGTGATTCAAAGCAGTTCTGTGGAGAAGAGTTACCATTCAATAGCTACCCCAACAAAAGCACTTTCTGCTAAAGATATTTGGAAATGCCTCTGGTAAGGTGGCTATCATGGCATATCTATCACCAGGTCTGATTTTGTGTTCAAGTGTATGTAGTCTTTCAATACAGAATCATACCCCAACTTCATAGCACTTTCTGTGATATGGTAAGAGAGTGGCTAAAGTTGAAGTGTAACTCTCACTGATTTGTGTTTCTACAAAATAGTGAGAGCATATCAATTCTTCAATTGGTTGTGTGGTATGGCGCCATCAAAGGACTCACCACAACCAAGACAACCCCAAAGAGAAGCACTTATGAACACAAGAATCATCAATGCCTCCATGTGAAGTGATCCGAGTGTGTTTCCAACAAAACTGACGTCTGGGTAGCAGCCTGGTTAGTTGCATCAGTCATGTAAAACTACCCCAACAAGTAGCACTTGCTGAATTCAAAGGCCAAGTCAATGCTCAAGTTAGGGTAATAATGATGACATAAGTTTGCTAAAGGTGAAGTGCAACTCTCGCTGGGTTGTGTTTCTAACAGGTAGATGCCAGGATGTCACTTCTTCAATCAGTTGTGTGTTATTGCTCCCACAGAGGCCTCGCCACAACCAAGACAACCCCAAAGAGAAGCACTTATGAAGACGAGAATCATCAATGCCTCCATTTGAAGTGATCCGAGTGTGTTTCCAACAAAACTGAACTCCGTGCAGCAGGCTGGTAAGTTGCATCAGTCAAATAAAACTACCCCAACAAGTAGCACTTACCGAATTCAAAGGTCAAGTCATTGCTCAAGTTAGGGTAATAATGATGACATTACAAGTTGAAAAAATGCTCTTCTCCCTAGAGTAACCACTTACTGAATGTCCAAGGATGTTTCTCTCAGGCCTCTTGTGTGTCATGTCCTCCCATGAGCAGTGGAAATGCTGGGTCTTGCAAGAACTTGCTAGGCTTAAATAGTGGATGCACTCAAATCAGCCAATCTCCGCCTCCATTATTAGCACAAGTTTCAACGATCCCAACAATGGCTAGAAAACGACCCCAGTGATTGCACTGGATGAATAGACGACCATCACATCAAATTCATGCAGACCACTGACATTTGATGAGGGGTCATTCACACTCCCATATAGGTTTCCTGATGCACAACATTGCCACCTGTTGGCCAGCAGAACAGTTGTTTTTTCTACAGGTGATTCAAAGCAGTTCTGTGGAGAAGAGTTACCATTCAATAGCTACCCCAACAAAAGCACTTTCTGCTAAAGATATTTGGAAATGCCTCTGGTAAGGTGGCTATCATGGCATATCTATCACCAGGTCTGATTTTGTGTTCAAGTGTATGTAGTCTTTCAATACAGAATCATACCCCAACTTCATAGCACTTTCTGTGATATGGTAAGAGAGTGGCTAAAGTTGAAGTGTAACTCTCACTGATTTGTGTTTCTACAAAATAGTGAGAGCATATCAATTCTTCAATTGGTTGTGTGGTATGGCGCCATCAAAGGACTCACCACAACCAAGACAACCCCAAAGAGAAGCACTTATGAACACAAGAATCATCAATGCCTCCATGTGAAGTGATCCGAGTGTGTTTCCAACAAAACTGACGTCTGGGTAGCAGCCTGGTTAGTTGCATCAGTCATGTAAAGCTACCCCAACAAGTAGCACTTGCTGAATTCAAAGGCCAAGTCAATGCTCAAGTTAGGGTAATAATGATGACATAAGTTTGCTAAAGGTGAAGTGCAACTCTCGCTGGGTTGTGTTTCTAACAGGTAGATGCCAGGATGTCACTTCTTCAAACAGTTGTGTGTTATTGCTCCCACAGAGGCCTCGCCACAACCAAGACAACCCCAAAGAGAAGCACTTATGAAGACGAGAATCATCAATGCCTCCATTTGAAGTGATCCGAGTGTGTTTCCAACAAAACTGAACTCCGTGCAGCAGGCTGGTAAGTTGCATCAGTCAAATAAAACTACCCCAACAAGTAGCACTTACCGAATTCAAAGGTCAAGTCATTGCTCAAGTTAGGGTAATAATGATGACATTACAAGTTGAAAAAATGCTCTTCTCCCTAGAGTAACCACTTACTGAATGTCCAAGGATGTTTCTCTCAGGCCTCTTGTGTGTCATGTCCTCCCATGAGCAGTGGAAATGCTGGGTCTTGCAAGAACTTGCTAGTCTTAAATAGTGGATGCACTCAAATCAGCCAATCTCCGCCTCCATTATTAGCACAAGTTTCAACGATCCCAACAATGGCTAGAAAACGACCCCAGTGATTGCACTGGATGAATAGACGACCATCACATCAAATTCATGCAGACCACTGACATTTGATGAGGGGTCATTCACACTCCCATATAGGTTTCCTGATGCACAACATTGCCACCTGTTGGCCAGCAGAACAGTTGTTTTTTCTACAGGTGATTCAAAGCAGTTCTGTGGAGAAGAGTTACCATTCAATAGCTACCCCAACAAAAGCACTTTCTGCTAAAGATATTTGGAAATGCCTCTGGTAAGGTGGCTATCATGGCATATCTATCACCAGGTCTGATTTTGTGTTCAAGTGTATGTAGTCTTTCAATACAGAATCATACCCCAACTTCATAGCACTTTCTGTGATATGGTAAGAGAGTGGCTAAAGTTGAAGTGTAACTCTCACTGATTTGTGTTTCTACAAAATAGTGAGAGCATATCAATTCTTCAATTGGTTGTGTGGTATGGCGCCATCAAAGGACTCACCACAACCAAGACAACCCCAAAGAGAAGCACTTATGAACACAAGAATCATCAATGCCTCCATGTGAAGTGATCCGAGTGTGTTTCCAACAAAACTGACGTCTGGGTAGCAGCCTGGTTAGTTGCATCAGTCATGTAAAACTACCCCAACAAGTAGCACTTGCTGAATTCAAAGGCCAAGTCAATGCTCAAGTTAGGGTAATAATGATGACATAAGTTTGCTAAAGGTGAAGTGCAACTCTCGCTGGGTTGTGTTTCTAACAGGTAGATGCCAGGATGTCACTTCTTCAAACAGTTGTGTGTTATTGCTCCCACAGAGGCCTCGCCACAACCAAGACAACCCCAAAGAGAAGCACTTATGAAGACGAGAATCATCAATGCCTCCATTTGAAGTGATCCGAGTGTGTTTCCAACAAAACTGAACTCCGTGCAGCAGGCTGGTAAGTTGCATCAGTCAAATAAAACTACCCCAACAAGTAGCACTTACCGAATTCAAAGGTCAAGTCATTGCTCAAGTTAGGGTAATAATGATGACATTACAAGTTGAAAAAATGCTCTTCTCCCTAGAGTAACCACTTACTGAATGTCCAAGGATGTTTCTCTCAGGCCTCTTGTGTGTCATGTCCTCCCATGAGCAGTGGAAATGCTGGGTCTTGCAAGAACTTGCTAGGCTTAAATAGTGGATGCACTCAAATCAGCCAATCTCCGCCTCCATTATTAGCACAAGTTTCAACGATCCCAACAATGGCTAGAAAACGACCCCAGTGATTGCACTGGATGAATAGACGACCATCACATCAAATTCATGCAGACCACTGACATTTGATGAGGGGTCATTCACACTCCCATATAGGTTTCCTGATGCACAACATTGCCACCTGTTGGCCAGCAGAACAGTTGTTTTTCTACAGGTGATTCAAAGCAGTTCTGTGGAGAAGAGTTACCATTCAATAGCTACCCCAACAAAAGCACTTTCTGCTAAAGATATTTGGAAATGCCTCTGGTAAGGTGGCTATCATGGCATATCTATCACCAGGTCTGATTTTGTGTTCAAGTGTATGTAGTCTTTCAATACAGAATCATACCCCAACTTCATAGCACTTTCTGTGATATGGTAAGAGAGTGGCTAAAGTTGAAGTGTAACTCTCACTGATTTGTGTTTCTACAAAATAGTGAGAGCATATCAATTCTTCAATTGGTTGTGTGGTATGGCGCCATCAAAGGACTCACCACAACCAAGACAACCCCAAAGAGAAGCACTTATGAACACAAGAATCATCAATGCCTCCATGTGAAGTGATCCGAGTGTGTTTCCAACAAAACTGACGTCTGGGTAGCAGCCTGGTTAGTTGCATCAGTCATGTAAAACTACCCCAACAAGTAGCACTTGCTGAATTCAAAGGCCAAGTCAATGCTCAAGTTAGGGTAATAATGATGACATAAGTTTGCTAAAGGTGAAGTGCAACTCTCGCTGGGTTGTGTTTCTAACAGGTAGATGCCAGGATGTCACTTCAGTTGTGTGTTATTGCTCCCACAGAGGCCTCGCCACAACCAAGACAACCCCAAAGAGAAGCACTTATGAAGACGAGAATCATCAATGCCTCCATTTGAAGTGATCCGAGTGTGTTTCCAACAAAACTGAACTCCGTGCAGCAGGCTGGTAAGTTGCATCAGTCAAATAAAACTACCCCAACAAGTAGCACTTACCGAATTCAAAGGTCAAGTCATTGCTCAAGTTAGGGTAATAATGATGACATTACAAGTTGAAAAAATGCTCTTCTCCCTAGAGTAACCACTTACTGAATGTCCAAGGATGTTTCTCTCAGGCCTCTTGTGTGTCATGTCCTCCCATGAGCAGTGGAAATGCTGGGTCTTGCAAGAACTTGCTAGTCTTAAATAGTGGATGCACTCAAATCAGCCAATCTCCGCCTCCATTATTAGCACAAGTTTCAACGATCCCAACAATGGCTAGAAAACGACCCCAGTGATTGCACTGGATGAATAGACGACCATCACATCAAATTCATGCAGACCACTGACATTTGATGAGGGGTCATTCACACTCCCATATAGGTTTCCTGATGCACAACATTGCCACCTGTTGGCCAGCAGAACAGTTGTTTTTTCTACAGGTGATTCAAAGCAGTTCTGTGGAGAAGAGTTACCATTCAATAGCTACCCCAACAAAAGCACTTTCTGCTAAAGATATTTGGAAATGCCTCTGGTAAGGTGGCTATCATGGCATATCTATCACCAGGTCTGATTTTGTGTTCAAGTGTATGTAGTCTTTCAATACAGAATCATACCCCAACTTCATAGCACTTTCTGTGATATGGTAAGAGAGTGGCTAAAGTTGAAGTGTAACTCTCACTGATTTGTGTTTCTACAAAATAGTGAGAGCATATCAATTCTTCAATTGGTTGTGTGGTATGGCGCCATCAAAGGACTCACCACAACCAAGACAACCCCAAAGAGAAGCACTTATGAACACAAGAATCATCAATGCCTCCATGTGAAGTGATCCGAGTGTGTTTCCAACAAAACTGACGTCTGGGTAGCAGCCTGGTTAGTTGCATCAGTCATGTAAAACTACCCCAACAAGTAGCACTTGCTGAATTCAAAGGCCAAGTCAATGCTCAAGTTAGGGTAATAATGATGACATAAGTTTGCTAAAGGTGAAGTGCAACTCTCGCTGGGTTGTGTTTCTAACAGGTAGATGCCAGGATGTCACTTCAGTTGTGTGTTATTGCTCCCACAGAGGCCTCGCCACAACCAAGACAACCCCAAAGAGAAGCACTTATGAAGACGAGAATCATCAATGCCTCCATTTGAAGTGATCCGAGTGTGTTTCCAACAAAACTGAACTCTGTGCAGCAGGCTGGTAAGTTGCATCAGTCAAATAAAACTACCCCAACAAGTAGCACTTACCGAATTCAAAGGTCAAGTCATTGCTCAAGTCAGGGTAATAATGATGACATTACAAGTTGAAAAAATGCTCTTCTCCCTAGAGTAACCACTTACTGAATGTCCAAGGATGTTTCTCTCAGGCCTCTTGTGTGTCATGTCCTCCCATGAGCAGTGGAAATGCTGGGTCTTGCAAGAACTTGCTAGTCTTAAATAGTGGATGCACTCAAATCAGCCAATCTCCGCCTCCATTATTAGCACAAGTTTCAACGATCCCAACAATGGCTAGAAAACGACCCCAGTGATTGCACTGGATGAATAGACGACCATCACATCAAATTCATGCAGACCACTGACATTTGATGAGGGGTCATTCACACTCCCATATAGGTTTCCTGATGCACAACATTGCCACCTGTTGGCCAGCAGAACAGTTGTTTTTTCTACAGGTGATTCAAAGCAGTTCTGTGGAGAAGAGTTACCATTCAATAGCTACCCCAACAAAAGCACTTTCTGCTAAATATATTTGGAAATGCCTCTGGTAAGGTGGCTATCATGGCATATCTATCACCAGGTCTGATTTTGTGTTCAAGTGTATGTAGTCTTTCAATACAGAATCATACCCCAACTTCATAGCACTTTCTGTGATATGGTAAGAGAGTGGCTAAAGTTGAAGTGTAACTCTCACTGATTTGTGTTTCTACAAAATAGTGAGAGCATATCAATTCTTCAATTGGTTGTGTGGTATGGCGCCATCAAAGGACTCACCACAACCAAGACAACCCCAAAGAGAAGCACTTATGAACACAAGAATCATCAATGCCTCCATGTGAAGTGATCCGAGTGTGTTTCCAACAAAACTGACGTCTGGGTAGCAGCCTGGTTAGTTGCATCAGTCATGTAAAACTACCCCAACAAGTAGCACTTGCTGAATTCAAAGGCCAAGTCAATGCTCAAGTTAGGGTAATAATGATGACATAAGTTTGCTAAAGGTGAAGTGCAACTCTCGCTGGGTTGTGTTTCTAACAGGTAGATGCCAGGATGTCACTTCTTCAATCAGTTGTGTGTTATTGCTCCCACAGAGGCCTCGCCACAACCAAGACAACCCCAAAGAGAAGCACTTATGAAGACGAGAATCATCAATGCCTCCATTTGAAGTGATCCGAGTGTGTTTCCAACAAAACTGAACTCCGTGCAGCAGGCTGGTAAGTTGCATCAGTCAAATAAAACTACCCCAACAAGTAGCACTTACCGAATTCAAAGGTCAAGTCATTGCTCAAGTTAGGGTAATAATGATGACATTACAAGTTGAAAAAATGCTCTTCTCCCTAGAGTAACCACTTACTGAATGTCCAAGGATGTTTCTCTCAGGCCTCTTGTGTGTCATGTCCTCCCATGAGCAGTGGAAATGCTGGGTCTTGCAAGAACTTGCTAGTCTTAAATAGTGGATGCACTCAAATCAGCCAATCTCCGCCTCCATTATTAGCACAAGTTTCAACGATCCCAACAATGGCTAGAAAACGACCCCAGTGATTGCACTGGATGAATAGACGACCATCACATCAAATTCATGCAGACCACTGACATTTGATGAGGGGTCATTCACACTCCCATATAGGTTTCCTGATGCACAACATTGCCACCTGTTGGCCAGCAGAACAGTTGTTTTTTCTACAGGTGATTCAAAGCAGTTCTGTGGAGAAGAGTTACCATTCAATAGCTACCCCAACAAAAGCACTTTCTGCTAAAGATATTTGGAAATGCCTCTGGTAAGGTGGCTATCATGGCATATCTATCACCAGGTCTGATTTTGTGTTCAAGTGTATGTAGTCTTTCAATACAGAATCATACCCCAACTTCATAGCACTTTCTGTGATATGGTAAGAGAGTGGCTAAAGTTGAAGTGTAACTCTCACTGATTTGTGTTTCTACAAAATAGTGAGAGCATATCAATTCTTCAATTGGTTGTGTGGTATGGCGCCATCAAAGGACTCACCACAACCAAGACAACCCCAAAGAGAAGCACTTATGAACACAAGAATCATCAATGCCTCCATGTGAAGTGATCCGAGTGTGTTTCCAACAAAACTGACGTCTGGGTAGCAGCCTGGTTAGTTGCATCAGTCATGTAAAACTACCCCAACAAGTAGCACTTGCTGAATTCAAAGGCCAAGTCAATGCTCAAGTTAGGGTAATAATGATGACATAAGTTTGCTAAAGGTGAAGTGCAACTCTCGCTGGGTTGTGTTTCTAACAGGTAGATGCCAGGATGTCACTTCAGTTGTGTGTTATTGCTCCCACAGAGGCCTCGCCACAACCAAGACAACCCCAAAGAGAAGCACTTATGAAGACGAGAATCATCAATGCCTCCATTTGAAGTGATCCGAGTGTGTTTCCAACAAAACTGAACTCTGTGCAGCAGGCTGGTAAGTTGCATCAGTCAAATAAAACTACCCCAACAAGTAGCACTTACCGAATTCAAAGGTCAAGTCATTGCTCAAGTTAGGGTAATAATGATGACATTACAAGTTGAAAAAATGCTCTTCTCCCTAGAGTAACCACTTACTGAATGTCCAAGGATGTTTCTCTCAGGCGTCTTGTGTGTCATGTCCTCCCATGAGCAGTGGAAATGCTGGGTCTTGCAAGAACTTGCTAGTCTTAAATAGTGGATGCACTCAAATCAGCCAATCTCCGCCTCCATTATTAGCACAAGTTTCAACGATCCCAACAATGGCTAGAAAACGACCCCAGTGATTGCACTGGATGAATAGACGACCATCACATCAAATTCATGCAGACCACTGACATTTGATGAGGGGTCATTCACACTCCCATATAGGTTTCCTGATGCACAACATTGCCACCTGTTGGCCAGCAGAACAGTTGTTTTTTCTACAGGTGATTCAAAGCAGTTCTGTGGAGAAGAGTTACCATTCAATAGCTACCCCAACAAAAGCACTTTCTGCTAAATATATTTGGAAATGCCTCTGGTAAGGTGGCTATCATGGCATATCTATCACCAGGTCTGATTTTGTGTTCAAGTGTATGTAGTCTTTCAATACAGAATCATACCCCAACTTCATAGCACTTTCTGTGATATGGTAAGAGAGTGGCTAAAGTTGAAGTGTAACTCTCACTGATTTGTGTTTCTACAAAATAGTGAGAGCATATCAATTCTTCAATTGGTTGTGTGGTATGGCGCCATCAAAGGACTCACCACAACCAAGACAACCCCAAAGAGAAGCACTTATGAACACAAGAATCATCAATGCCTCCATGTGAAGTGATCCGAGTGTGTTTCCAACAAAACTGACGTCTGGGTAGCAGCCTGGTTAGTTGCATCAGTCATGTAAAACTACCCCAACAAGTAGCACTTGCTGAATTCAAAGGCCAAGTCAATGCTCAAGTTAGGGTAATAATGATGACATAAGTTTGCTAAAGGTGAAGTGCAACTCTCGCTGGGTTGTGTTTCTAACAGGTAGATGCCAGGATGTCACTTCTTCAATCAGTTGTGTGTTATTGCTCCCACAGAGGCCTCGCCACAACCAAGACAACCCCAAAGAGAAGCACTTATGAAGACGAGAATCATCAATGCCTCCATTTGAAGTGATCCGAGTGTGTTTCCAACAAAACTGAACTCCGTGCAGCAGGCTGGTAAGTTGCATCAGTCAAATAAAACTACCCCAACAAGTAGCACTTACCGAATTCAAAGGTCAAGTCATTGCTCAAGTTAGGGTAATAATGATGACATTACAAGTTGAAAAAATGCTCTTCTCCCTAGAGTAACCACTTACTGAATGTCCAAGGATGTTTCTCTCAGGCCTCTTGTGTGTCATGTCCTCCCATGAGCAGTGGAAATGCTGGGTCTTGCAAGAACTTGCTAGGCTTAAATAGTGGATGCACTCAAATCAGCCAATCTCCGCCTCCATTATTAGCACAAGTTTCAACGATCCCAACAATGGCTAGAAAACGACCCCAGTGATTGCACTGGATGAATAGACGACCATCACATCAAATTCATGCAGACCACTGACATTTGATGAGGGGTCATTCACACTCCCATATAGGTTTCCTGATGCACAACATTGCCACCTGTTGGCCAGCAGAACAGTTGTTTTTCTACAGGTGATTCAAAGCAGTTCTGTGGAGAAGAGTTACCATTCAATAGCTACCCCAACAAAAGCACTTTCTGCTAAAGATATTTGGAAATGCCTCTGGTAAGGTGGCTATCATGGCATATCTATCACCAGGTCTGATTTTGTGTTCAAGTGTATGTAGTCTTTCAATACAGAATCATACCCCAACTTCATAGCACTTTCTGTGATATGGTAAGAGAGTGGCTAAAGTTGAAGTGTAACTCTCACTGATTTGTGTTTCTACAAAATAGTGAGAGCATATCAATTCTTCAATTGGTTGTGTGGTATGGCGCCATCAAAGGACTCACCACAACCAAGACAACCCCAAAGAGAAGCACTTATGAACACAAGAATCATCAATGCCTCCATGTGAAGTGATCCGAGTGTGTTTCCAACAAAACTGACGTCTGGGTAGCAGCCTGGTTAGTTGCATCAGTCATGTAAAACTACCCCAACAAGTAGCACTTGCTGAATTCAAAGGCCAAGTCAATGCTCAAGTTAGGGTAATAATGATGACATAAGTTTGCTAAAGGTGAAGTGCAACTCTCGCTGGGTTGTGTTTCTAACAGGTAGATGCCAGGATGTCACTTCTTCAAACAGTTGTGTGTTATTGCTCCCACAGAGGCCTCGCCACAACCAAGACAACCCCAAAGAGAAGCACTTATGAAGACGAGAATCATCAATGCCTCCATTTGAAGTGATCCGAGTGTGTTTCCAACAAAACTGAACTCCGTGCAGCAGGCTGGTAAGTTGCATCAGTCAAATAAAACTACCCCAACAAGTAGCACTTACCGAATTCAAAGGTCAAGTCATTGCTCAAGTTAGGGTAATAATGATGACATTACAAGTTGAAAAAATGCTCTTCTCCCTAGAGTAACCACTTACTGAATGTCCAAGGATGTTTCTCTCAGGCCTCTTGTGTGTCATGTCCTCCCATGAGCAGTGGAAATGCTGGGTCTTGCAAGAACTTGCTAGGCTTAAATAGTGGATGCACTCAAATCAGCCAATCTCCGCCTCCATTATTAGCACAAGTTTCAACGATCCCAACAATGGCTAGAAAACGACCCCAGTGATTGCACTGGATGAATAGACGACCATCACATCAAATTCATGCAGACCACTGACATTTGATGAGGGGTCATTCACACTCCCATATAGGTTTCCTGATGCACAACATTGCCACCTGTTGGCCAGCAGAACAGTTGTTTTTCTACAGGTGATTCAAAGCAGTTCTGTGGAGAAGAGTTACCATTCAATAGCTACCCCAACAAAAGCACTTTCTGCTAAAGATATTTGGAAATGCCTCTGGTAAGGTGGCTATCATGGCATATCTATCACCAGGTCTGATTTTGTGTTCAAGTGTATGTAGTCTTTCAATACAGAATCATACCCCAACTTCATAGCACTTTCTGTGATATGGTAAGAGAGTGGCTAAAGTTGAAGTGTAACTCTCACTGATTTGTGTTTCTCCATAATAGTGAGAGCATATCAATTCTTCAATTGGTTGTGTGGTATGGCGCCATCAAAGGACTCACCACAACCAAGACAACCCCAAAGAGAAGCACTTATGAACACAAGAATCATCAATGCCTCCATGTGAAGTGATCCGAGTGTGTTTCCAACAAAACTGACGTCTGGGTAGCAGCCTGGTTAGTTGCATCAGTCATGTAAAACTACCCCAACAAGTAGCACTTGCTGAATTCAATGGCCAAGTCAATGCTCAAGTTAGGGTAATAATGATGACATAAGTTTGCTAAAGGTGAAGTGCAACTCTCGCTGGGTTGTGTTTCTAACAGGTAGATGCCAGGATGTCACTTCTTCAATCAGTTGTGTGTTATTGCTCCCACAGAGGCCTCGCCACAACCAAGACAACCCCAAAGAGAAGCACTTATGAAGACGAGAATCATCAATGCCTCCATTTGAAGTGATCCGAGTGTGTTTCCAACAAAACTGAACTCCGTGCAGCAGGCTGGTAAGTTGCATCAGTCAAATAAAACTACCCCAACAAGTAGCACTTACCGAATTCAAAGGTCAAGTCATTGCTCAAGTTAGGGTAATAATGATGACATTACAAGTTGAAAAAATGCTCTTCTCCCTAGAGTAACCACTTACTGAATGTCCAAGGATGTTTCTCTCAGGCCTCTTGTGTGTCATGTCCTCCCATGAGCAGTGGAAATGCTGGGTCTTGCAAGAACTTGCTAGTCTTAAATAGTGGATGCACTCAAATCAGCCAATCTCCGCCTCCATTATTAGCACAAGTTTCAACGATCCCAACAATGGCTAGAAAACGACCCCAGTGATTGCACTGGATGAATAGACGACCATCACATCAAATTCATGCAGACCACTGACATTTGATGAGGGGTCATTCACACTCCCATATAGGTTTCCTGATGCACAACATTGCCACCTGTTGGCCAGCAGAACAGTTGTTTTTTCTACAGGTGATTCAAAGCAGTTCTGTGGAGAAGAGTTACCATTCAATAGCTACCCCAACAAAAGCACTTTCTGCTAAATATATTTGGAAATGCCTCTGGTAAGGTGGCTATCATGGCATATCTATCACCAGGTCTGATTTTGTGTTCAAGTGTATGTAGTCTTTCAATACAGAATCATACCCCAACTTCATAGCACTTTCTGTGATATGGTAAGAGAGTGGCTAAAGTTGAAGTGTAACTCTCACTGATTTGTGTTTCTACAAAATAGTGAGAGCATATCAATTCTTCAATTGGTTGTGTGGTATGGCGCCATCAAAGGACTCACCACAACCAAGACAACCCCAAAGAGAAGCACTTATGAACACAAGAATCATCAATGCCTCCATGTGAAGTGATCCGAGTGTGTTTCCAACAAAACTGACGTCTGGGTAGCAGCCTGGTTAGTTGCATCAGTCATGTAAAACTACCCCAACAAGTAGCACTTGCTGAATTCAAAGGCCAAGTCAATGCTCAAGTTAGGGTAATAATGATGACATAAGTTTGCTAAAGGTGAAGTGCAACTCTCGCTGGGTTGTGTTTCTAACAGGTAGATGCCAGGATGTCACTTCTTCAATCAGTTGTGTGTTATTGCTCCCACAGAGGCCTCGCCACAACCAAGACAACCCCAAAGAGAAGCACTTATGAAGACGAGAATCATCAATGCCTCCATTTGAAGTGATCCGAGTGTGTTTCCAACAAAACTGAACTCCGTGCAGCAGGCTGGTAAGTTGCATCAGTCAAATAAAACTACCCCAACAAGTAGCACTTACCGAATTCAAAGGTCAAGTCATTGCTCAAGTTAGGGTAATAATGATGACATTACAAGTTGAAAAAATGCTCTTCTCCCTAGAGTAACCACTTACTGAATGTCCAAGGATGTTTCTCTCAGGCCTCTTGTGTGTCATGTCCTCCCATGAGCAGTGGAAATGCTGGGTCTTGCAAGAACTTGCTAGTCTTAAATAGTGGATGCACTCAAATCAGCCAATCTCCGCCTCCATTATTAGCACAAGTTTCAACGATCCCAACAATGGCTAGAAAACGACCCCAGTGATTGCACTGGATGAATAGACGACCATCACATCAAATTCATGCAGACCACTGACATTTGATGAGGGGTCATTCACACTCCCATATAGGTTTCCTGATGCACAACATTGCCACCTGTTGGCCAGCAGAACAGTTGTTTTTTCTACAGGTGATTCAAAGCAGTTCTGTGGAGAAGAGTTACCATTCAATAGCTACCCCAACAAAAGCACTTTCTGCTAAAGATATTTGGAAATGCCTCTGGTAAGGTGGCTATCATGGCATATCTATCACCAGGTCTGATTTTGTGTTCAAGTGTATGTAGTCTTTCAATACAGAATCATACCCCAACTTCATAGCACTTTCTGTGATATGGTAAGAGAGTGGCTAAAGTTGAAGTGTAACTCTCACTGATTTGTGTTTCTACAAAATAGTGAGAGCATATCAATTCTTCAATTGGTTGTGTGGTATGGCGCCATCAAAGGACTCACCACAACCAAGACAACCCCAAAGAGAAGCACTTATGAACACAAGAATCATCAATGCCTCCATGTGAAGTGATCCGAGTGTGTTTCCAACAAAACTGACGTCTGGGTAGCAGCCTGGTTAGTTGCATCAGTCATGTAAAACTACCCCAACAAGTAGCACTTGCTGAATTCAAAGGCCAAGTCAATGCTCAAGTTAGGGTAATAATGATGACATAAGTTTGCTAAAGGTGAAGTGCAACTCTCGCTGGGTTGTGTTTCTAACAGGTAGATGCCAGGATGTCACTTCAGTTGTGTGTTATTGCTCCCACAGAGGCCTCGCCACAACCAAGACAACCCCAAAGAGAAGCACTTATGAAGACGAGAATCATCAATGCCTCCATTTGAAGTGATCCGAGTGTGTTTCCAACAAAACTGAACTCCGTGCAGCAGGCTGGTAAGTTGCATCAGTCAAATAAAACTACCCCAACAAGTAGCACTTACCGAATTCAAAGGTCAAGTCATTGCTCAAGTTAGGGTAATAATGATGACATTACAAGTTGAAAAAATGCTCTTCTCCCTAGAGTAACCACTTACTGAATGTCCAAGGATGTTTCTCTCAGGCCTCTTGTGTGTCATGTCCTCCCATGAGCAGTGGAAATGCTGGGTCTTGCAAGAACTTGCTAGTCTTAAATAGTGGATGCACTCAAATCAGCCAATCTCCGCCTCCATTATTAGCACAAGTTTCAACGATCCCAACAATGGCTAGAAAACGACCCCAGTGATTGCACTGGATGAATAGACGACCATCACATCAAATTCATGCAGACCACTGACATTTGATGAGGGGTCATTCACACTCCCATATAGGTTTCCTGATGCACAACATTGCCACCTGTTGGCCAGCAGAACAGTTGTTTTTTCTACAGGTGATTCAAAGCAGTTCTGTGGAGAAGAGTTACCATTCAATAGCTACCCCAACAAAAGCACTTTCTGCTAAAGATATTTGGAAATGCCTCTGGTAAGGTGGCTATCATGGCATATCTATCACCAGGTCTGATTTTGTGTTCAAGTGTATGTAGTCTTTCAATACAGAATCATACCCCAACTTCATAGCACTTTCTGTGATATGGTAAGAGAGTGGCTAAAGTTGAAGTGTAACTCTCACTGATTTGTGTTTCTACAAAATAGTGAGAGCATATCAATTCTTCAATTGGTTGTGTGGTATGGCGCCATCAAAGGACTCACCACAACCAAGACAACCCCAAAGAGAAGCACTTATGAACACAAGAATCATCAATGCCTCCATGTGAAGTGATCCGAGTGTGTTTCCAACAAAACTGACGTCTGGGTAACAGCCTGGTTAGTTGCATCAGTCATGTAAAACTACCCCAACAAGTAGCACTTGCTGAATTCAAAGGCCAAGTCAATGCTCAAGTTAGGGTAATAATGATGACATAAGTTTGCTAAAGGTGAAGTGCAACTCTCGCTGGGTTGTGTTTCTAACAGGTAGATGCCAGGATGTCACTTCTTCAATCAGTTGTGTGTTATTGCTCCCACAGAGGCCTCGCCACAACCAAGACAACCCCAAAGAGAAGCACTTATGAAGACGAGAATCATCAATGCCTCCATTTGAAGTGATCCGAGTGTGTTTCCAACAAAACTGAACTCCGTGCAGCAGGCTGGTAAGTTGCATCAGTCAAATAAAACTACCCCAACAAGTAGCACTTACCGAATTCAAAGGTCAAGTCATTGCTCAAGTTAGGGTAATAATGATGACATTACAAGTTGAAAAAATGCTCTTCTCCCTAGAGTAACCACTTACTGAATGTCCAAGGATGTTTCTCTCAGGCCTCTTGTGTGTCATGTCCTCCCATGAGCAGTGGAAATGCTGGGTCTTGCAAGAACTTGCTAGTCTTAAATAGTGGATGCACTCAAATCAGCCAATCTCCGCCTCCATTATTAGCACAAGTTTCAACGATCCCAACAATGGCTAGAAAACGACCCCAGTGATTGCACTGGATGAATAGACGACCATCACATCAAATTCATGCAGACCACTGACATTTGATGAGGGGTCATTCACACTCCCATATAGGTTTCCTGATGCACAACATTGCCACCTGTTGGCCAGCAGAACAGTTGTTTTTTCTACAGGTGATTCAAAGCAGTTCTGTGGAGAAGAGTTACCATTCAATAGCTACCCCAACAAAAGCACTTTCTGCTAAAGATATTTGGAAATGCCTCTGGTAAGGTGGCTATCATGGCATATCTATCACCAGGTCTGATTTTGTGTTCAAGTGTATGTAGTCTTTCAATACAGAATCATACCCCAACTTCATAGCACTTTCTGTGATATGGTAAGAGAGTGGCTAAAGTTGAAGTGTAACTCTCACTGATTTGTGTTTCTACAAAATAGTGAGAGCATATCAATTCTTCAATTGGTTGTGTGGTATGGCGCCATCAAAGGACTCACCACAACCAAGACAACCCCAAAGAGAAGCACTTATGAACACAAGAATCATCAATGCCTCCATGTGAAGTGATCCGAGTGTGTTTCCAACAAAACTGACGTCTGGGTAGCAGCCTGGTTAGTTGCATCAGTCATGTAAAACTACCCCAACAAGTAGCACTTGCTGAATTCAAAGGCCAAGTCAATGCTCAAGTTAGGGTAATAATGATGACATAAGTTTGCTAAAGGTGAAGTGCAACTCTCGCTGGGTTGTGTTTCTAACAGGTAGATGCCAGGATGTCACTTCTTCAATCAGTTGTGTGTTATTGCTCCCACAGAGGCCTCGCCACAACCAAGACAACCCCAAAGAGAAGCACTTATGAAGACGAGAATCATCAATGCCTCCATTTGAAGTGATCCGAGTGTGTTTCCAACAAAACTGAACTCCGTGCAGCAGGCTGGTAAGTTGCATCAGTCAAATAAAACTACCCCAACAAGTAGCACTTACCGAATTCAAAGGTCAAGTCATTGCTCAAGTTAGGGTAATAATGATGACATTACAAGTTGAAAAAATGCTCTTCTCCCTAGAGTAACCACTTACTGAATGTCCAAGGATGTTTCTCTCAGGCCTCTTGTGTGTCATGTCCTCCCATGAGCAGTGGAAATGCTGGGTCTTGCAAGAACTTGCTAGTCTTAAATAGTGGATGCACTCAAATCAGCCAATCTCCGCCTCCATTATTAGCACAAGTTTCAACGATCCCAACAATGGCTAGAAAACGACCCCAGTGATTGCACTGGATGAATAGACGACCATCACATCAAATTCATGCAGACCACTGACATTTGATGAGGGGTCATTCACACTCCCATATAGGTTTCCTGATGCACAACATTGCCACCTGTTGGCCAGCAGAACAGTTGTTTTTCTACAGGTGATTCAAAGCAGTTCTGTGAAGAAGAGTTACCATTCAATAGCTACCCCAACAAAAGCACTTTCTGCTAAAGATATTTGGAAATGCCTCTGGTAAGGTGGCTATCATGGCATATCTATCACCAGGTCTGATTTTGTGTTCAAGTGTATGTAGTCTTTCAATACAGAATCATACCCCAACTTCATAGCACTTTCTGTGATATGGTAAGAGAGTGGCTAAAGTTGAAGTGTAACTCTCACTGATTTGTGTTTCTACAAAATAGTGAGAGCATATCAATTCTTCAATTGGTTGTGTGGTATGGCGCCATCAAAGGACTCACCACAACCAAGACAACCCCAAAGAGAAGCACTTATGAACACAAGAATCATCAATGCCTCCATTTGAAGTGATCCGAGTGTGTTTCCAACAAAACTGACGTCTGGGTAGCAGCCTGGTTAGTTGCATCAGTCATGTAAAACTACCCCAACAAGTAGCACTTGCTGAATTCAAAGGCCAAGTCAATGCTCAAGTTAGGGTAATAATGATGACATAAGTTTGCTAAAGGTGAAGTGCAACTCTCGCTGGGTTGTGTTTCTAACAGGTAGATGCCAGGATGTCACTTCTTCAATCAGTTGTGTGTTATTGCTCCCACAGAGGCCTCGCCACAACCAAGACAACCCCAAAGAGAAGCACTTATGAAGACGAGAATCATCAATGCCTCCATTTGAAGTGATCCGAGTGTGTTTCCAACAAAACTGAACTCCGTGCAGCAGGCTGGTAAGTTGCATCAGTCAAATAAAACTACCCCAACAAGTAGCACTTACCGAATTCAAAGGTCAAGTCAATGCTCAAGTTAGGGTAATAATGATGACATTACAAGTTGGAAAAAATGCTCTTCTCCCTAGAGTAACCACTTACTGAATGTCCAAGGATGTTTCTCTCAGGCCTCTTGTGTGTCATGTCCTCCCATGAGCAGTGGAAATGCTGGGTCTTGCAAGAACTTGCTAGTCTTAAATAGTGGATGCACTCAAATCAGCCAATCTCCGCCTCCATTATTAGCACAAGTTTCAACGATCCCAACAATGGCTAGAAAACGACCCCAGTGATTGCACTGGATGAATAGACGACCATCACATCAAATTCATGCAGACCACTGACATTTGATGAGGGGTCATTCACACTCCCATATAGGTTTCCTGATGCACAACATTGCCACCTGTTGGCCAGCAGAACAGTTGTTTTTCTACAGGTGATTCAAAGCAGTTCTGTGAAGAAGAGTTACCATTCAATAGCTACCCCAACAAAAGCACTTTCTGCTAAAGATATTTGGAAATGCCTCTGGTAAGGTGGCTATCATGGCATATCTATCACCAGGTCTGATTTTGTGTTCAAGTGTATGTAGTCTTTCAATACAGAATCATACCCCAACTTCATAGCACTTTCTGTGATATGGTAAGAGAGTGGCTAAAGTTGAAGTGTAACTCTCACTGATTTGTGTTTCTACAAAATAGTGAGAGCATATCAATTCTTCAATTGGTTGTGTGGTATGGCGCCATCAAAGGACTCACCACAACCAAGACAACCCCAAAGAGAAGCACTTATGAACACAAGAATCATCAATGCCTCCATTTGAAGTGATCCGAGTGTGTTTCCAACAAAACTGACGTCTGGGTAGCAGCCTGGTTAGTTGCATCAGTCATGTAAAACTACCCCAACAAGTAGCACTTGCTGAATTCAAAGGCCAAGTCAATGCTCAAGTTAGGGTAATAATGATGACATAAGTTTGCTAAAGGTGAAGTGCAACTCTCGCTGGGTTGTGTTTCTAACAGGTAGATGCCAGGATGTCACTTCTTCAATCAGTTGTGTGTTATTGCTCCCACAGAGGCCTCGCCACAACCAAGACAACCCCAAAGAGAAGCACTTATGAAGACGAGAATCATCAATGCCTCCATTTGAAGTGATCCGAGTGTGTTTCCAACAAAACTGAACTCCGTGCAGCAGGCTGGTAAGTTGCATCAGTCAAATAAAACTACCCCAACAAGTAGCACTTACCGAATTCAAAGGTCAAGTCAATGCTCAAGTTAGGGTAATAATGATGACATTACAAGTTGGAAAAAATGCTCTTCTCCCTAGAGTAACCACTTACTGAATGTCCAAGGATGTTTCTCTCAGGCCTCTTGTGTGTCATGTCCTCCCATGAGCAGTGGAAATGCTGGGTCTTGCAAGAACTTGCTAGTCTTAAATAGTGGATGCACTCAAATCAGCCAATCTCCGCCTCCATTATTAGCACAAGTTTCAACGATCCCAACAATGGCTAGAAAACGACCCCAGTGATTGCACTGGATGAATAGACGACCATCACATCAAATTCATGCAGACCACTGACATTTGATGAGGGGTCATTCACACTCCCATATAGGTTTCCTGATGCACAACATTGCCACCTGTTGGCCAGCAGAACAGTTGTTTTTCTACAGGTGATTCAAAGCAGTTCTGTGAAGAAGAGTTACCATTCAATAGCTACCCCAACAAAAGCACTTTCTGCTAAAGATATTTGGAAATGCCTCTGGTAAGGTGGCTATCATGGCATATCTATCACCAGGTCTGATTTTGTGTTCAAGTGTATGTAGTCTTTCAATACAGAATCATACCCCAACTTCATAGCACTTTCTGTGATATGGTAAGAGAGTGGCTAAAGTTGAAGTGTAACTCTCACTGATTTGTGTTTCTACAAAATAGTGAGAGCATATCAATTCTTCAATTGGTTGTGTGGTATGGCGCCATCAAAGGACTCACCACAACCAAGACAACCCCAAAGAGAAGCACTTATGAACACAAGAATCATCAATGCCTCCATTTGAAGTGATCCGAGTGTGTTTCCAACAAAACTGACGTCTGGGTAGCAGCCTGGTTAGTTGCATCAGTCATGTAAAACTACCCCAACAAGTAGCACTTGCTGAATTCAAAGGCCAAGTCAATGCTCAAGTTAGGGTAATAATGATGACATAAGTTTGCTAAAGGTGAAGTGCAACTCTCGCTGGGTTGTGTTTCTAACAGGTAGATGCCAGGATGTCACTTCTTCAATCAGTTGTGTGTTATTGCTCCCACAGAGGCCTCGCCACAACCAAGACAACCCCAAAGAGAAGCACTTATGAAGACGAGAATCATCAATGCCTCCATTTGAAGTGATCCGAGTGTGTTTCCAACAAAACTGAACTCCGTGCAGCAGGCTGGTAAGTTGCATCAGTCAAATAAAACTACCCCAACAAGTAGCACTTACCGAATTCAAAGGTCAAGTCAATGCTCAAGTTAGGGTAATAATGATGACATTACAAGTTGGAAAAAATGCTCTTCTCCCTAGAGTAACCACTTACTGAATGTCCAAGGATGTTTCTCTCAGGCCTCTTGTGTGTCATGTCCTCCCATGAGCAGTGGAAATGCTGGGTCTTGCAAGAACTTGCTAGTCTTAAATAGTGGATGCACTCAAATCAGCCAATCTCCGCCTCCATTATTAGCACAAGTTTCAACGATCCCAACAATGGCTAGAAAACGACCCCAGTGATTGCACTGGATGAATAGACGACCATCACATCAAATTCATGCAGACCACTGACATTTGATGAGGGGTCATTCACACTCCCATATAGGTTTCCTGATGCACAACATTGCCACCTGTTGGCCAGCAGAACAGTTGTTTTTCTACAGGTGATTCAAAGCAGTTCTGTGAAGAAGAGTTACCATTCAATAGCTACCCCAACAAAAGCACTTTCTGCTAAAGATATTTGGAAATGCCTCTGGTAAGGTGGCTATCATGGCATATCTATCACCAGGTCTGATTTTGTGTTCAAGTGTATGTAGTCTTTCAATACAGAATCATACCCCAACTTCATAGCACTTTCTGTGATATGGTAAGAGAGTGGCTAAAGTTGAAGTGTAACTCTCACTGATTTGTGTTTCTACAAAATAGTGAGAGCATATCAATTCTTCAATTGGTTGTGTGGTATGGCGCCATCAAAGGACTCACCACAACCAAGACAACCCCAAAGAGAAGCACTTATGAACACAAGAATCATCAATGCCTCCATTTGAAGTGATCCGAGTGTGTTTCCAACAAAACTGACGTCTGGGTAGCAGCCTGGTTAGTTGCATCAGTCATGTAAAACTACCCCAACAAGTAGCACTTGCTGAATTCAAAGGCCAAGTCAATGCTCAAGTTAGGGTAATAATGATGACATAAGTTTGCTAAAGGTGAAGTGCAACTCTCGCTGGGTTGTGTTTCTAACAGGTAGATGCCAGGATGTCACTTCTTCAATCAGTTGTGTGTTATTGCTCCCACAGAGGCCTCGCCACAACCAAGACAACCCCAAAGAGAAGCACTTATGAAGACGAGAATCATCAATGCCTCCATTTGAAGTGATCCGAGTGTGTTTCCAACAAAACTGAACTCCGTGCAGCAGGCTGGTAAGTTGCATCAGTCAAATAAAACTACCCCAACAAGTAGCACTTACCGAATTCAAAGGTCAAGTCAATGCTCAAGTTAGGGTAATAATGATGACATTACAAGTTGGAAAAAATGCTCTTCTCCCTAGAGTAACCACTTACTGAATGTCCAAGGATGTTTCTCTCAGGCCTCTTGTGTGTCATGTCCTCCCATGAGCAGTGGAAATGCTGGGTCTTGCAAGAACTTGCTAGTCTTAAATAGTGGATGCACTCAAATCAGCCAATCTCCGCCTCCATTATTAGCACAAGTTTCAACGATCCCAACAATGGCTAGAAAACGACCCCAGTGATTGCACTGGATGAATAGACGACCATCACATCAAATTCATGCAGACCACTGACATTTGATGAGGGGTCATTCACACTCCCATATAGGTTTCCTGATGCACAACATTGCCACCTGTTGGCCAGCAGAACAGTTGTTTTTCTACAGGTGATTCAAAGCAGTTCTGTGAAGAAGAGTTACCATTCAATAGCTACCCCAACAAAAGCACTTTCTGCTAAAGATATTTGGAAATGCCTCTGGTAAGGTGGCTATCATGGCATATCTATCACCAGGTCTGATTTTGTGTTCAAGTGTATGTAGTCTTTCAATACAGAATCATACCCCAACTTCATAGCACTTTCTGTGATATGGTAAGAGAGTGGCTAAAGTTGAAGTGTAACTCTCACTGATTTGTGTTTCTACAAAATAGTGAGAGCATATCAATTCTTCAATTGGTTGTGTGGTATGGCGCCATCAAAGGACTCACCACAACCAAGACAACCCCAAAGAGAAGCACTTATGAACACAAGAATCATCAATGCCTCCATTTGAAGTGATCCGAGTGTGTTTCCAACAAAACTGACGTCTGGGTAGCAGCCTGGTTAGTTGCATCAGTCATGTAAAACTACCCCAACAAGTAGCACTTGCTGAATTCAAAGGCCAAGTCAATGCTCAAGTTAGGGTAATAATGATGACATAAGTTTGCTAAAGGTGAAGTGCAACTCTCGCTGGGTTGTGTTTCTAACAGGTAGATGCCAGGATGTCACTTCTTCAATCAGTTGTGTGTTATTGCTCCCACAGAGGCCTCGCCACAACCAAGACAACCCCAAAGAGAAGCACTTATGAAGACGAGAATCATCAATGCCTCCATTTGAAGTGATCCGAGTGTGTTTCCAACAAAACTGAACTCCGTGCAGCAGGCTGGTAAGTTGCATCAGTCAAATAAAACTACCCCAACAAGTAGCACTTACCGAATTCAAAGGTCAAGTCAATGCTCAAGTTAGGGTAATAATGATGACATTACAAGTTGGAAAAAATGCTCTTCTCCCTAGAGTAACCACTTACTGAATGTCCAAGGATGTTTCTCTCAGGCCTCTTGTGTGTCATGTCCTCCCATGAGCAGTGGAAATGCTGGGTCTTGCAAGAACTTGCTAGTCTTAAATAGTGGATGCACTCAAATCAGCCAATCTCCGCCTCCATTATTAGCACAAGTTTCAACGATCCCAACAATGGCTAGAAAACGACCCCAGTGATTGCACTGGATGAATAGACGACCATCACATCAAATTCATGCAGACCACTGACATTTGATGAGGGGTCATTCACACTCCCATATAGGTTTCCTGATGCACAACATTGCCACCTGTTGGCCAGCAGAACAGTTGTTTTTCTACAGGTGATTCAAAGCAGTTCTGTGAAGAAGAGTTACCATTCAATAGCTACCCCAACAAAAGCACTTTCTGCTAAAGATATTTGGAAATGCCTCTGGTAAGGTGGCTATCATGGCATATCTATCACCAGGTCTGATTTTGTGTTCAAGTGTATGTAGTCTTTCAATACAGAATCATACCCCAACTTCATAGCACTTTCTGTGATATGGTAAGAGAGTGGCTAAAGTTGAAGTGTAACTCTCACTGATTTGTGTTTCTACAAAATAGTGAGAGCATATCAATTCTTCAATTGGTTGTGTGGTATGGCGCCATCAAAGGACTCACCACAACCAAGACAACCCCAAAGAGAAGCACTTATGAACACAAGAATCATCAATGCCTCCATTTGAAGTGATCCGAGTGTGTTTCCAACAAAACTGACGTCTGGGTAGCAGCCTGGTTAGTTGCATCAGTCATGTAAAACTACCCCAACAAGTAGCACTTGCTGAATTCAAAGGCCAAGTCAATGCTCAAGTTAGGGTAATAATGATGACATAAGTTTGCTAAAGGTGAAGTGCAACTCTCGCTGGGTTGTGTTTCTAACAGGTAGATGCCAGGATGTCACTTCTTCAATCAGTTGTGTGTTATTGCTCCCACAGAGGCCTCGCCACAACCAAGACAACCCCAAAGAGAAGCACTTATGAAGACGAGAATCATCAATGCCTCCATTTGAAGTGATCCGAGTGTGTTTCCAACAAAACTGAACTCCGTGCAGCAGGCTGGTAAGTTGCATCAGTCAAATAAAACTACCCCAACAAGTAGCACTTACCGAATTCAAAGGTCAAGTCAATGCTCAAGTTAGGGTAATAATGATGACATTACAAGTTGGAAAAAATGCTCTTCTCCCTAGAGTAACCACTTACTGAATGTCCAAGGATGTTTCTCTCAGGCACTCTTGTGTGTCATGTCCTCCCATGAGCAGTGGAAATGCTGGGTCTTGCAAGAACTTGCTAGTCTTAAATAGTGGATGCACTCAAATCAGCCAATCTCCGCCTCCATTATTAGCACAAGTTTCAACGATCCCAACAATGGCTAGAAAACGACCCCAGTGATTGCACTGGATGAATAGACGACCATCACATCAAATTCATGCAGACCACTGACATTTGATGAGGGGTCATTCACACTCCCATATAGGTTTCCTGATGCACAACATTGCCACCTGTTGGCCAGCAGAACAGTTGTTTTTCTACAGGTGATTCAAAGCAGTTCTGTGAAGAAGAGTTACCATTCAATAGCTACCCCAACAAAAGCACTTTCTGCTAAAGATATTTGGAAATGCCTCTGGTAAGGTGGCTATCATGGCATATCTATCACCAGGTCTGATTTTGTGTTCAAGTGTATGTAGTCTTTCAATACAGAATCATACCCCAACTTCATAGCACTTTCTGTGATATGGTAAGAGAGTGGCTAAAGTTGAAGTGTAACTCTCACTGATTTGTGTTTCTACAAAATAGTGAGAGCATATCAATTCTTCAATTGGTTGTGTGGTATGGCGCCATCAAAGGACTCACCACAACCAAGACAACCCCAAAGAGAAGCACTTATGAACACAAGAATCATCAATGCCTCCATTTGAAGTGATCCGAGTGTGTTTCCAACAAAACTGACGTCTGGGTAGCAGCCTGGTTAGTTGCATCAGTCATGTAAAACTACCCCAACAAGTAGCACTTGCTGAATTCAAAGGCCAAGTCAATGCTCAAGTTAGGGTAATAATGATGACATAAGTTTGCTAAAGGTGAAGTGCAACTCTCGCTGGGTTGTGTTTCTAACAGGTAGATGCCAGGATGTCACTTCTTCAATCAGTTGTGTGTTATTGCTCCCACAGAGGCCTCGCCACAACCAAGACAACCCCAAAGAGAAGCACTTATGAAGACGAGAATCATCAATGCCTCCATTTGAAGTGATCCGAGTGTGTTTCCAACAAAACTGAACTCCGTGCAGCAGGCTGGTAAGTTGCATCAGTCAAATAAAACTACCCCAACAAGTAGCACTTACCGAATTCAAAGGTCAAGTCAATGCTCAAGTTAGGGTAATAATGATGACATTACAAGTTGGAAAAAATGCTCTTCTCCCTAGAGTAACCACTTACTGAATGTCCAAGGATGTTTCTCTCAGGCACTCTTGTGTGTCATGTCCTCCCATGAGCAGTGGAAATGCTGGGTCTTGCAAGAACTTGCTAGTCTTAAATAGTGGATGCACTCAAATCAGCCAATCTCCGCCTCCATTATTAGCACAAGTTTCAACGATCCCAACAATGGCTAGAAAACGACCCCAGTGATTGCACTGGATGAATAGACGACCATCACATCAAATTCATGCAGACCACTGACATTTGATGAGGGGTCATTCACACTCCCATATAGGTTTCCTGATGCACAACATTGCCACCTGTTGGCCAGCAGAACAGTTGTTTTTCTACAGGTGATTCAAAGCAGTTCTGTGAAGAAGAGTTACCATTCAATAGCTACCCCAACAAAAGCACTTTCTGCTAAAGATATTTGGAAATGCCTCTGGTAAGGTGGCTATCATGGCATATCTATCACCAGGTCTGATTTTGTGTTCAAGTGTATGTAGTCTTTCAATACAGAATCATACCCCAACTTCATAGCACTTTCTGTGATATGGTAAGAGAGTGGCTAAAGTTGAAGTGTAACTCTCACTGATTTGTGTTTCTACAAAATAGTGAGAGCATATCAATTCTTCAATTGGTTGTGTGGTATGGCGCCATCAAAGGACTCACCACAACCAAGACAACCCCAAAGAGAAGCACTTATGAACACAAGAATCATCAATGCCTCCATTTGAAGTGATCCGAGTGTGTTTCCAACAAAACTGACGTCTGGGTAGCAGCCTGGTTAGTTGCATCAGTCATGTAAAACTACCCCAACAAGTAGCACTTGCTGAATTCAAAGGCCAAGTCAATGCTCAAGTTAGGGTAATAATGATGACATAAGTTTGCTAAAGGTGAAGTGCAACTCTCGCTGGGTTGTGTTTCTAACAGGTAGATGCCAGGATGTCACTTCTTCAATCAGTTGTGTGTTATTGCTCCCACAGAGGCCTCGCCACAACCAAGACAACCCCAAAGAGAAGCACTTATGAAGACGAGAATCATCAATGCCTCCATTTGAAGTGATCCGAGTGTGTTTCCAACAAAACTGAACTCCGTGCAGCAGGCTGGTAAGTTGCATCAGTCAAATAAAACTACCCCAACAAGTAGCACTTACCGAATTCAAAGGTCAAGTCAATGCTCAAGTTAGGGTAATAATGATGACATTACAAGTTGGAAAAAATGCTCTTCTCCCTAGAGTAACCACTTACTGAATGTCCAAGGATGTTTCTCTCAGGCCTCTTGTGTGTCATGTCCTCCCATGAGCAGTGGAAATGCTGGGTCTTGCAAGAACTTGCTAGTCTTAAATAGTGGATGCACTCAAATCAGCCAATCTCCGCCTCCATTATTAGCACAAGTTTCAACGATCCCAACAATGGCTAGAAAACGACCCCAGTGATTGCACTGGATGAATAGACGACCATCACATCAAATTCATGCAGACCACTGACATTTGATGAGGGGTCATTCACACTCCCATATAGGTTTCCTGATGCACAACATTGCCACCTGTTGGCCAGCAGAACAGTTGTTTTTCTACAGGTGATTCAAAGCAGTTCTGTGAAGAAGAGTTACCATTCAATAGCTACCCCAACAAAAGCACTTTCTGCTAAAGATATTTGGAAATGCCTCTGGTAAGGTGGCTATCATGGCATATCTATCACCAGGTCTGATTTTGTGTTCAAGTGTATGTAGTCTTTCAATACAGAATCATACCCCAACTTCATAGCACTTTCTGTGATATGGTAAGAGAGTGGCTAAAGTTGAAGTGTAACTCTCACTGATTTGTGTTTCTACAAAATAGTGAGAGCATATCAATTCTTCAATTGGTTGTGTGGTATGGCGCCATCAAAGGACTCACCACAACCAAGACAACCCCAAAGAGAAGCACTTATGAACACAAGAATCATCAATGCCTCCATTTGAAGTGATCCGAGTGTGTTTCCAACAAAACTGACGTCTGGGTAGCAGCCTGGTTAGTTGCATCAGTCATGTAAAACTACCCCAACAAGTAGCACTTGCTGAATTCAAAGGCCAAGTCAATGCTCAAGTTAGGGTAATAATGATGACATAAGTTTGCTAAAGGTGAAGTGCAACTCTCGCTGGGTTGTGTTTCTAACAGGTAGATGCCAGGATGTCACTTCTTCAATCAGTTGTGTGTTATTGCTCCCACAGAGGCCTCGCCACAACCAAGACAACCCCAAAGAGAAGCACTTATGAAGACGAGAATCATCAATGCCTCCATTTGAAGTGATCCGAGTGTGTTTCCAACAAAACTGAACTCCGTGCAGCAGGCTGGTAAGTTGCATCAGTCAAATAAAACTACCCCAACAAGTAGCACTTACCGAATTCAAAGGTCAAGTCAATGCTCAAGTTAGGGTAATAATGATGACATTACAAGTTGGAAAAAATGCTCTTCTCCCTAGAGTAACCACTTACTGAATGTCCAAGGATGTTTCTCTCAGGCCTCTTGTGTGTCATGTCCTCCCATGAGCAGTGGAAATGCTGGGTCTTGCAAGAACTTGCTAGTCTTAAATAGTGGATGCACTCAAATCAGCCAATCTCCGCCTCCATTATTAGCACAAGTTTCAACGATCCCAACAATGGCTAGAAAACGACCCCAGTGATTGCACTGGATGAATAGACGACCATCACATCAAATTCATGCAGACCACTGACATTTGATGAGGGGTCATTCACACTCCCATATAGGTTTCCTGATGCACAACATTGCCACCTGTTGGCCAGCAGAACAGTTGTTTTTCTACAGGTGATTCAAAGCAGTTCTGTGAAGAAGAGTTACCATTCAATAGCTACCCCAACAAAAGCACTTTCTGCTAAAGATATTTGGAAATGCCTCTGGTAAGGTGGCTATCATGGCATATCTATCACCAGGTCTGATTTTGTGTTCAAGTGTATGTAGTCTTTCAATACAGAATCATACCCCAACTTCATAGCACTTTCTGTGATATGGTAAGAGAGTGGCTAAAGTTGAAGTGTAACTCTCACTGATTTGTGTTTCTACAAAATAGTGAGAGCATATCAATTCTTCAATTGGTTGTGTGGTATGGCGCCATCAAAGGACTCACCACAACCAAGACAACCCCAAAGAGAAGCACTTATGAACACAAGAATCATCAATGCCTCCATTTGAAGTGATCCGAGTGTGTTTCCAACAAAACTGACGTCTGGGTAGCAGCCTGGTTAGTTGCATCAGTCATGTAAAACTACCCCAACAAGTAGCACTTGCTGAATTCAAAGGCCAAGTCAATGCTCAAGTTAGGGTAATAATGATGACATAAGTTTGCTAAAGGTGAAGTGCAACTCTCGCTGGGTTGTGTTTCTAACAGGTAGATGCCAGGATGTCACTTCTTCAATCAGTTGTGTGTTATTGCTCCCACAGAGGCCTCGCCACAACCAAGACAACCCCAAAGAGAAGCACTTATGAAGACGAGAATCATCAATGCCTCCATTTGAAGTGATCCGAGTGTGTTTCCAACAAAACTGAACTCCGTGCAGCAGGCTGGTAAGTTGCATCAGTCAAATAAAACTACCCCAACAAGTAGCACTTACCGAATTCAAAGGTCAAGTCAATGCTCAAGTTAGGGTAATAATGATGACATTACAAGTTGGAAAAAATGCTCTTCTCCCTAGAGTAACCACTTACTGAATGTCCAAGGATGTTTCTCTCAGGCCTCTTGTGTGTCATGTCCTCCCATGAGCAGTGGAAATGCTGGGTCTTGCAAGAACTTGCTAGTCTTAAATAGTGGATGCACTCAAATCAGCCAATCTCCGCCTCCATTATTAGCACAAGTTTCAACGATCCCAACAATGGCTAGAAAACGACCCCAGTGATTGCACTGGATGAATAGACGACCATCACATCAAATTCATGCAGACCACTGACATTTGATGAGGGGTCATTCACACTCCCATATAGGTTTCCTGATGCACAACATTGCCACCTGTTGGCCAGCAGAACAGTTGTTTTTCTACAGGTGATTCAAAGCAGTTCTGTGAAGAAGAGTTACCATTCAATAGCTACCCCAACAAAAGCACTTTCTGCTAAAGATATTTGGAAATGCCTCTGGTAAGGTGGCTATCATGGCATATCTATCACCAGGTCTGATTTTGTGTTCAAGTGTATGTAGTCTTTCAATACAGAATCATACCCCAACTTCATAGCACTTTCTGTGATATGGTAAGAGAGTGGCTAAAGTTGAAGTGTAACTCTCACTGATTTGTGTTTCTACAAAATAGTGAGAGCATATCAATTCTTCAATTGGTTGTGTGGTATGGCGCCATCAAAGGACTCACCACAACCAAGACAACCCCAAAGAGAAGCACTTATGAACACAAGAATCATCAATGCCTCCATTTGAAGTGATCCGAGTGTGTTTCCAACAAAACTGACGTCTGGGTAGCAGCCTGGTTAGTTGCATCAGTCATGTAAAACTACCCCAACAAGTAGCACTTGCTGAATTCAAAGGCCAAGTCAATGCTCAAGTTAGGGTAATAATGATGACATAAGTTTGCTAAAGGTGAAGTGCAACTCTCGCTGGGTTGTGTTTCTAACAGGTAGATGCCAGGATGTCACTTCTTCAATCAGTTGTGTGTTATTGCTCCCACAGAGGCCTCGCCACAACCAAGACAACCCCAAAGAGAAGCACTTATGAAGACGAGAATCATCAATGCCTCCATTTGAAGTGATCCGAGTGTGTTTCCAACAAAACTGAACTCCGTGCAGCAGGCTGGTAAGTTGCATCAGTCAAATAAAACTACCCCAACAAGTAGCACTTACCGAATTCAAAGGTCAAGTCAATGCTCAAGTTAGGGTAATAATGATGACATTACAAGTTGGAAAAAATGCTCTTCTCCCTAGAGTAACCACTTACTGAATGTCCAAGGATGTTTCTCTCAGGCCTCTTGTGTGTCATGTCCTCCCATGAGCAGTGGAAATGCTGGGTCTTGCAAGAACTTGCTAGTCTTAAATAGTGGATGCACTCAAATCAGCCAATCTCCGCCTCCATTATTAGCACAAGTTTCAACGATCCCAACAATGGCTAGAAAACGACCCCAGTGATTGCACTGGATGAATAGACGACCATCACATCAAATTCATGCAGACCACTGACATTTGATGAGGGGTCATTCACACTCCCATATAGGTTTCCTGATGCACAACATTGCCACCTGTTGGCCAGCAGAACAGTTGTTTTTCTACAGGTGATTCAAAGCAGTTCTGTGAAGAAGAGTTACCATTCAATAGCTACCCCAACAAAAGCACTTTCTGCTAAAGATATTTGGAAATGCCTCTGGTAAGGTGGCTATCATGGCATATCTATCACCAGGTCTGATTTTGTGTTCAAGTGTATGTAGTCTTTCAATACAGAATCATACCCCAACTTCATAGCACTTTCTGTGATATGGTAAGAGAGTGGCTAAAGTTGAAGTGTAACTCTCACTGATTTGTGTTTCTACAAAATAGTGAGAGCATATCAATTCTTCAATTGGTTGTGTGGTATGGCGCCATCAAAGGACTCACCACAACCAAGACAACCCCAAAGAGAAGCACTTATGAACACAAGAATCATCAATGCCTCCATTTGAAGTGATCCGAGTGTGTTTCCAACAAAACTGACGTCTGGGTAGCAGCCTGGTTAGTTGCATCAGTCATGTAAAACTACCCCAACAAGTAGCACTTGCTGAATTCAAAGGCCAAGTCAATGCTCAAGTTAGGGTAATAATGATGACATAAGTTTGCTAAAGGTGAAGTGCAACTCTCGCTGGGTTGTGTTTCTAACAGGTAGATGCCAGGATGTCACTTCTTCAATCAGTTGTGTGTTATTGCTCCCACAGAGGCCTCGCCACAACCAAGACAACCCCAAAGAGAAGCACTTATGAAGACGAGAATCATCAATGCCTCCATTTGAAGTGATCCGAGTGTGTTTCCAACAAAACTGAACTCCGTGCAGCAGGCTGGTAAGTTGCATCAGTCAAATAAAACTACCCCAACAAGTAGCACTTACCGAATTCAAAGGTCAAGTCAATGCTCAAGTTAGGGTAATAATGATGACATTACAAGTTGGAAAAAATGCTCTTCTCCCTAGAGTAACCACTTACTGAATGTCCAAGGATGTTTCTCTCAGGCCTCTTGTGTGTCATGTCCTCCCATGAGCAGTGGAAATGCTGGGTCTTGCAAGAACTTGCTAGTCTTAAATAGTGGATGCACTCAAATCAGCCAATCTCCGCCTCCATTATTAGCACAAGTTTCAACGATCCCAACAATGGCTAGAAAACGACCCCAGTGATTGCACTGGATGAATAGACGACCATCACATCAAATTCATGCAGACCACTGACATTTGATGAGGGGTCATTCACACTCCCATATAGGTTTCCTGATGCACAACATTGCCACCTGTTGGCCAGCAGAACAGTTGTTTTTCTACAGGTGATTCAAAGCAGTTCTGTGAAGAAGAGTTACCATTCAATAGCTACCCCAACAAAAGCACTTTCTGCTAAAGATATTTGGAAATGCCTCTGGTAAGGTGGCTATCATGGCATATCTATCACCAGGTCTGATTTTGTGTTCAAGTGTATGTAGTCTTTCAATACAGAATCATACCCCAACTTCATAGCACTTTCTGTGATATGGTAAGAGAGTGGCTAAAGTTGAAGTGTAACTCTCACTGATTTGTGTTTCTACAAAATAGTGAGAGCATATCAATTCTTCAATTGGTTGTGTGGTATGGCGCCATCAAAGGACTCACCACAACCAAGACAACCCCAAAGAGAAGCACTTATGAACACAAGAATCATCAATGCCTCCATTTGAAGTGATCCGAGTGTGTTTCCAACAAAACTGACGTCTGGGTAGCAGCCTGGTTAGTTGCATCAGTCATGTAAAACTACCCCAACAAGTAGCACTTGCTGAATTCAAAGGCCAAGTCAATGCTCAAGTTAGGGTAATAATGATGACATAAGTTTGCTAAAGGTGAAGTGCAACTCTCGCTGGGTTGTGTTTCTAACAGGTAGATGCCAGGATGTCACTTCTTCAATCAGTTGTGTGTTATTGCTCCCACAGAGGCCTCGCCACAACCAAGACAACCCCAAAGAGAAGCACTTATGAAGACGAGAATCATCAATGCCTCCATTTGAAGTGATCCGAGTGTGTTTCCAACAAAACTGAACTCCGTGCAGCAGGCTGGTAAGTTGCATCAGTCAAATAAAACTACCCCAACAAGTAGCACTTACCGAATTCAAAGGTCAAGTCAATGCTCAAGTTAGGGTAATAATGATGACATTACAAGTTGAAAAAATGCTCTTCTCCCTAGAGTAACCACTTACTGAATGTCCAAGGATGTTTCTCTCAGGCCTCTTGTGTGTCATGTCCTCCCATGAGCAGTGGAAATGCTGGGTCTTGCAAGAACTTGCTAGTCTTAAATAGTGGATGCACTCAAATCAGCCAAACTCCGCCTCCATTATTAGCACAAGTTTCAACGATCCCAACAATGGCTAGAAAACGACCCCAGTGATTGCACTGGATGAATAGACGACCATCACATCAAATTCATGCAGACCACTGACATTTGATGAGGGGTCATTCACACTCCCATATAGGTTTCCTGATGCACAACATTGCCACCTGTTGGCCAGCAGAACAGTTGTTTTTCTACAGGTGATTCAAAGCAGTTCTGTGAAGAAGAGTTACCATTCAATAGCTACCCCAACAAAAGCACTTTCTGCTAAAGATATTTGGAAATGCCTCTGGTAAGGTGGCTATCATGGCATATCTATCACCAGGTCTGATTTTGTGTTCAAGTGTATGTAGTCTTTCAATACAGAATCATACCCCAACTTCATAGCACTTTCTGTGATATGGTAAGAGAGTGGCTAAAGTTGAAGTGTAACTCTCACTGATTTGTGTTTCTACAAAATAGTGAGAGCATATCAATTCTTCAATTGGTTGTGTGGTATGGCGCCATCAAAGGACTCACCACAACCAAGACAACCCCAAAGAGAAGCACTTATGAACACAAGAATCATCAATGCCTCCATTTGAAGTGATCCGAGTGTGTTTCCAACAAAACTGACGTCTGGGTAGCAGCCTGGTTAGTTGCATCAGTCATGTAAAACTACCCCAACAAGTAGCACTTGCTGAATTCAAAGGCCAAGTCAATGCTCAAGTTAGGGTAATAATGATGACATAAGTTTGCTAAAGGTGAAGTGCAACTCTCGCTGGGTTGTGTTTCTAACAGGTAGATGCCAGGATGTCACTTCTTCAATCAGTTGTGTGTTATTGCTCCCACAGAGGCCTCGCCACAACCAAGACAACCCCAAAGAGAAGCACTTATGAAGACGAGAATCATCAATGCCTCCATTTGAAGTGATCCGAGTGTGTTTCCAACAAAACTGAACTCCGTGCAGCAGGCTGGTAAGTTGCATCAGTCAAATAAAACTACCCCAACAAGTAGCACTTACCGAATTCAAAGGTCAAGTCAATGCTCAAGTTAGGGTAATAATGATGACATTACAAGTTGAAAAAATGCTCTTCTCCCTAGAGTAACCACTTACTGAATGTCCAAGGATGTTTCTCTCAGGCCTCTTGTGTGTCATGTCCTCCCATGAGCAGTGGAAATGCTGGGTCTTGCAAGAACTTGCTAGTCTTAAATAGTGGATGCACTCAAATCAGCCAAACTCCGCCTCCATTATTAGCACAAGTTTCAACGATCCCAACAATGGCTAGAAAACGACCCCAGTGATTGCACTGGATGAATAGACGACCATCACATCAAATTCATGCAGACCACTGACATTTGATGAGGGGTCATTCACACTCCCATATAGGTTTCCTGATGCACAACATTGCCACCTGTTGGCCAGCAGAACAGTTGTTTTTCTACAGGTGATTCAAAGCAGTTCTGTGAAGAAGAGTTACCATTCAATAGCTACCCCAACAAAAGCACTTTCTGCTAAAGATATTTGGAAATGCCTCTGGTAAGGTGGCTATCATGGCATATCTATCACCAGGTCTGATTTTGTGTTCAAGTGTATGTAGTCTTTCAATACAGAATCATACCCCAACTTCATAGCACTTTCTGTGATATGGTAAGAGAGTGGCTAAAGTTGAAGTGTAACTCTCACTGATTTGTGTTTCTACAAAATAGTGAGAGCATATCAATTCTTCAATTGGTTGTGTGGTATGGCGCCATCAAAGGACTCACCACAACCAAGACAACCCCAAAGAGAAGCACTTATGAACACAAGAATCATCAATGCCTCCATTTGAAGTGATCCGAGTGTGTTTCCAACAAAACTGACGTCTGGGTAGCAGCCTGGTTAGTTGCATCAGTCATGTAAAACTACCCCAACAAGTAGCACTTGCTGAATTCAAAGGCCAAGTCAATGCTCAAGTTAGGGTAATAATGATGACATAAGTTTGCTAAAGGTGAAGTGCAACTCTCGCTGGGTTGTGTTTCTAACAGGTAGATGCCAGGATGTCACTTCTTCAATCAGTTGTGTGTTATTGCTCCCACAGAGGCCTCGCCACAACCAAGACAACCCCAAAGAGAAGCACTTATGAAGACGAGAATCATCAATGCCTCCATTTGAAGTGATCCGAGTGTGTTTCCAACAAAACTGAACTCCGTGCAGCAGGCTGGTAAGTTGCATCAGTCAAATAAAACTACCCCAACAAGTAGCACTTACCGAATTCAAAGGTCAAGTCAATGCTCAAGTTAGGGTAATAATGATGACATTACAAGTTGGAAAAAATGCTCTTCTCCCTAGAGTAACCACTTACTGAATGTCCAAGGATGTTTCTCTCAGGCCTCTTGTGTGTCATGTCCTCCCATGAGCAGTGGAAATGCTGGGTCTTGCAAGAACTTGCTAGTCTTAAATAGTGGATGCACTCAAATCAGCCAATCTCCGCCTCCATTATTAGCACAAGTTTCAACGATCCCAACAATGGCTAGAAAACGACCCCAGTGATTGCACTGGATGAATAGACGACCATCACATCAAATTCATGCAGACCACTGACATTTGATGAGGGGTCATTCACACTCCCATATAGGTTTCCTGATGCACAACATTGCCACCTGTTGGCCAGCAGAACAGTTGTTTTTCTACAGGTGATTCAAAGCAGTTCTGTGAAGAAGAGTTACCATTCAATAGCTACCCCAACAAAAGCACTTTCTGCTAAAGATATTTGGAAATGCCTCTGGTAAGGTGGCTATCATGGCATATCTATCACCAGGTCTGATTTTGTGTTCAAGTGTATGTAGTCTTTCAATACAGAATCATACCCCAACTTCATAGCACTTTCTGTGATATGGTAAGAGAGTGGCTAAAGTTGAAGTGTAACTCTCACTGATTTGTGTTTCTACAAAATAGTGAGAGCATATCAATTCTTCAATTGGTTGTGTGGTATGGCGCCATCAAAGGACTCACCACAACCAAGACAACCCCAAAGAGAAGCACTTATGAACACAAGAATCATCAATGCCTCCATTTGAAGTGATCCGAGTGTGTTTCCAACAAAACTGACGTCTGGGTAGCAGCCTGGTTAGTTGCATCAGTCATGTAAAACTACCCCAACAAGTAGCACTTGCTGAATTCAAAGGCCAAGTCAATGCTCAAGTTAGGGTAATAATGATGACATAAGTTTGCTAAAGGTGAAGTGCAACTCTCGCTGGGTTGTGTTTCTAACAGGTAGATGCCAGGATGTCACTTCTTCAATCAGTTGTGTGTTATTGCTCCCACAGAGGCCTCGCCACAACCAAGACAACCCCAAAGAGAAGCACTTATGAAGACGAGAATCATCAATGCCTCCATTTGAAGTGATCCGAGTGTGTTTCCAACAAAACTGAACTCCGTGCAGCAGGCTGGTAAGTTGCATCAGTCAAATAAAACTACCCCAACAAGTAGCACTTACCGAATTCAAAGGTCAAGTCAATGCTCAAGTTAGGGTAATAATGATGACATTACAAGTTGGAAAAAATGCTCTTCTCCCTAGAGTAACCACTTACTGAATGTCCAAGGATGTTTCTCTCAGGCCTCTTGTGTGTCATGTCCTCCCATGAGCAGTGGAAATGCTGGGTCTTGCAAGAACTTGCTAGTCTTAAATAGTGGATGCACTCAAATCAGCCAATCTCCGCCTCCATTATTAGCACAAGTTTCAACGATCCCAACAATGGCTAGAAAACGACCCCAGTGATTGCACTGGATGAATAGACGACCATCACATCAAATTCATGCAGACCACTGACATTTGATGAGGGGTCATTCACACTCCCATATAGGTTTCCTGATGCACAACATTGCCACCTGTTGGCCAGCAGAACAGTTGTTTTTCTACAGGTGATTCAAAGCAGTTCTGTGAAGAAGAGTTACCATTCAATAGCTACCCCAACAAAAGCACTTTCTGCTAAAGATATTTGGAAATGCCTCTGGTAAGGTGGCTATCATGGCATATCTATCACCAGGTCTGATTTTGTGTTCAAGTGTATGTAGTCTTTCAATACAGAATCATACCCCAACTTCATAGCACTTTCTGTGATATGGTAAGAGAGTGGCTAAAGTTGAAGTGTAACTCTCACTGATTTGTGTTTCTACAAAATAGTGAGAGCATATCAATTCTTCAATTGGTTGTGTGGTATGGCGCCATCAAAGGACTCACCACAACCAAGACAACCCCAAAGAGAAGCACTTATGAACACAAGAATCATCAATGCCTCCATTTGAAGTGATCCGAGTGTGTTTCCAACAAAACTGACGTCTGGGTAGCAGCCTGGTTAGTTGCATCAGTCATGTAAAACTACCCCAACAAGTAGCACTTGCTGAATTCAAAGGCCAAGTCAATGCTCAAGTTAGGGTAATAATGATGACATAAGTTTGCTAAAGGTGAAGTGCAACTCTCGCTGGGTTGTGTTTCTAACAGGTAGATGCCAGGATGTCACTTCTTCAATCAGTTGTGTGTTATTGCTCCCACAGAGGCCTCGCCACAACCAAGACAACCCCAAAGAGAAGCACTTATGAAGACGAGAATCATCAATGCCTCCATTTGAAGTGATCCGAGTGTGTTTCCAACAAAACTGAACTCCGTGCAGCAGGCTGGTAAGTTGCATCAGTCAAATAAAACTACCCCAACAAGTAGCACTTACCGAATTCAAAGGTCAAGTCAATGCTCAAGTTAGGGTAATAATGATGACATTACAAGTTGGAAAAAATGCTCTTCTCCCTAGAGTAACCACTTACTGAATGTCCAAGGATGTTTCTCTCAGGCCTCTTGTGTGTCATGTCCTCCCATGAGCAGTGGAAATGCTGGGTCTTGCAAGAACTTGCTAGTCTTAAATAGTGGATGCACTCAAATCAGCCAATCTCCGCCTCCATTATTAGCACAAGTTTCAACGATCCCAACAATGGCTAGAAAACGACCCCAGTGATTGCACTGGATGAATAGACGACCATCACATCAAATTCATGCAGACCACTGACATTTGATGAGGGGTCATTCACACTCCCATATAGGTTTCCTGATGCACAACATTGCCACCTGTTGGCCAGCAGAACAGTTGTTTTTCTACAGGTGATTCAAAGCAGTTCTGTGAAGAAGAGTTACCATTCAATAGCTACCCCAACAAAAGCACTTTCTGCTAAAGATATTTGGAAATGCCTCTGGTAAGGTGGCTATCATGGCATATCTATCACCAGGTCTGATTTTGTGTTCAAGTGTATGTAGTCTTTCAATACAGAATCATACCCCAACTTCATAGCACTTTCTGTGATATGGTAAGAGAGTGGCTAAAGTTGAAGTGTAACTCTCACTGATTTGTGTTTCTACAAAATAGTGAGAGCATATCAATTCTTCAATTGGTTGTGTGGTATGGCGCCATCAAAGGACTCACCACAACCAAGACAACCCCAAAGAGAAGCACTTATGAACACAAGAATCATCAATGCCTCCATTTGAAGTGATCCGAGTGTGTTTCCAACAAAACTGACGTCTGGGTAGCAGCCTGGTTAGTTGCATCAGTCATGTAAAACTACCCCAACAAGTAGCACTTGCTGAATTCAAAGGCCAAGTCAATGCTCAAGTTAGGGTAATAATGATGACATAAGTTTGCTAAAGGTGAAGTGCAACTCTCGCTGGGTTGTGTTTCTAACAGGTAGATGCCAGGATGTCACTTCTTCAATCAGTTGTGTGTTATTGCTCCCACAGAGGCCTCGCCACAACCAAGACAACCCCAAAGAGAAGCACTTATGAAGACGAGAATCATCAATGCCTCCATTTGAAGTGATCCGAGTGTGTTTCCAACAAAACTGAACTCCGTGCAGCAGGCTGGTAAGTTGCATCAGTCAAATAAAACTACCCCAACAAGTAGCACTTACCGAATTCAAAGGTCAAGTCAATGCTCAAGTTAGGGTAATAATGATGACATTACAAGTTGGAAAAAATGCTCTTCTCCCTAGAGTAACCACTTACTGAATGTCCAAGGATGTTTCTCTCAGGCCTCTTGTGTGTCATGTCCTCCCATGAGCAGTGGAAATGCTGGGTCTTGCAAGAACTTGCTAGTCTTAAATAGTGGATGCACTCAAATCAGCCAATCTCCGCCTCCATTATTAGCACAAGTTTCAACGATCCCAACAATGGCTAGAAAACGACCCCAGTGATTGCACTGGATGAATAGACGACCATCACATCAAATTCATGCAGACCACTGACATTTGATGAGGGGTCATTCACACTCCCATATAGGTTTCCTGATGCACAACATTGCCACCTGTTGGCCAGCAGAACAGTTGTTTTTCTACAGGTGATTCAAAGCAGTTCTGTGAAGAAGAGTTACCATTCAATAGCTACCCCAACAAAAGCACTTTCTGCTAAAGATATTTGGAAATGCCTCTGGTAAGGTGGCTATCATGGCATATCTATCACCAGGTCTGATTTTGTGTTCAAGTGTATGTAGTCTTTCAATACAGAATCATACCCCAACTTCATAGCACTTTCTGTGATATGGTAAGAGAGTGGCTAAAGTTGAAGTGTAACTCTCACTGATTTGTGTTTCTACAAAATAGTGAGAGCATATCAATTCTTCAATTGGTTGTGTGGTATGGCGCCATCAAAGGACTCACCACAACCAAGACAACCCCAAAGAGAAGCACTTATGAACACAAGAATCATCAATGCCTCCATTTGAAGTGATCCGAGTGTGTTTCCAACAAAACTGACGTCTGGGTAGCAGCCTGGTTAGTTGCATCAGTCATGTAAAACTACCCCAACAAGTAGCACTTGCTGAATTCAAAGGCCAAGTCAATGCTCAAGTTAGGGTAATAATGATGACATAAGTTTGCTAAAGGTGAAGTGCAACTCTCGCTGGGTTGTGTTTCTAACAGGTAGATGCCAGGATGTCACTTCTTCAATCAGTTGTGTGTTATTGCTCCCACAGAGGCCTCGCCACAACCAAGACAACCCCAAAGAGAAGCACTTATGAAGACGAGAATCATCAATGCCTCCATTTGAAGTGATCCGAGTGTGTTTCCAACAAAACTGAACTCCGTGCAGCAGGCTGGTAAGTTGCATCAGTCAAATAAAACTACCCCAACAAGTAGCACTTACCGAATTCAAAGGTCAAGTCAATGCTCAAGTTAGGGTAATAATGATGACATTACAAGTTGGAAAAAATGCTCTTCTCCCTAGAGTAACCACTTACTGAATGTCCAAGGATGTTTCTCTCAGGCCTCTTGTGTGTCATGTCCTCCCATGAGCAGTGGAAATGCTGGGTCTTGCAAGAACTTGCTAGTCTTAAATAGTGGATGCACTCAAATCAGCCAATCTCCGCCTCCATTATTAGCACAAGTTTCAACGATCCCAACAATGGCTAGAAAACGACCCCAGTGATTGCACTGGATGAATAGACGACCATCACATCAAATTCATGCAGACCACTGACATTTGATGAGGGGTCATTCACACTCCCATATAGGTTTCCTGATGCACAACATTGCCACCTGTTGGCCAGCAGAACAGTTGTTTTTCTACAGGTGATTCAAAGCAGTTCTGTGAAGAAGAGTTACCATTCAATAGCTACCCCAACAAAAGCACTTTCTGCTAAAGATATTTGGAAATGCCTCTGGTAAGGTGGCTATCATGGCATATCTATCACCAGGTCTGATTTTGTGTTCAAGTGTATGTAGTCTTTCAATACAGAATCATACCCCAACTTCATAGCACTTTCTGTGATATGGTAAGAGAGTGGCTAAAGTTGAAGTGTAACTCTCACTGATTTGTGTTTCTACAAAATAGTGAGAGCATATCAATTCTTCAATTGGTTGTGTGGTATGGCGCCATCAAAGGACTCACCACAACCAAGACAACCCCAAAGAGAAGCACTTATGAACACAAGAATCATCAATGCCTCCATTTGAAGTGATCCGAGTGTGTTTCCAACAAAACTGACGTCTGGGTAGCAGCCTGGTTAGTTGCATCAGTCATGTAAAACTACCCCAACAAGTAGCACTTGCTGAATTCAAAGGCCAAGTCAATGCTCAAGTTAGGGTAATAATGATGACATAAGTTTGCTAAAGGTGAAGTGCAACTCTCGCTGGGTTGTGTTTCTAACAGGTAGATGCCAGGATGTCACTTCTTCAATCAGTTGTGTGTTATTGCTCCCACAGAGGCCTCGCCACAACCAAGACAACCCCAAAGAGAAGCACTTATGAAGACGAGAATCATCAATGCCTCCATTTGAAGTGATCCGAGTGTGTTTCCAACAAAACTGAACTCCGTGCAGCAGGCTGGTAAGTTGCATCAGTCAAATAAAACTACCCCAACAAGTAGCACTTACCGAATTCAAAGGTCAAGTCAATGCTCAAGTTAGGGTAATAATGATGACATTACAAGTTGGAAAAAATGCTCTTCTCCCTAGAGTAACCACTTACTGAATGTCCAAGGATGTTTCTCTCAGGCCTCTTGTGTGTCATGTCCTCCCATGAGCAGTGGAAATGCTGGGTCTTGCAAGAACTTGCTAGTCTTAAATAGTGGATGCACTCAAATCAGCCAATCTCCGCCTCCATTATTAGCACAAGTTTCAACGATCCCAACAATGGCTAGAAAACGACCCCAGTGATTGCACTGGATGAATAGACGACCATCACATCAAATTCATGCAGACCACTGACATTTGATGAGGGGTCATTCACACTCCCATATAGGTTTCCTGATGCACAACATTGCCACCTGTTGGCCAGCAGAACAGTTGTTTTTCTACAGGTGATTCAAAGCAGTTCTGTGAAGAAGAGTTACCATTCAATAGCTACCCCAACAAAAGCACTTTCTGCTAAAGATATTTGGAAATGCCTCTGGTAAGGTGGCTATCATGGCATATCTATCACCAGGTCTGATTTTGTGTTCAAGTGTATGTAGTCTTTCAATACAGAATCATACCCCAACTTCATAGCACTTTCTGTGATATGGTAAGAGAGTGGCTAAAGTTGAAGTGTAACTCTCACTGATTTGTGTTTCTACAAAATAGTGAGAGCATATCAATTCTTCAATTGGTTGTGTGGTATGGCGCCATCAAAGGACTCACCACAACCAAGACAACCCCAAAGAGAAGCACTTATGAACACAAGAATCATCAATGCCTCCATTTGAAGTGATCCGAGTGTGTTTCCAACAAAACTGACGTCTGGGTAGCAGCCTGGTTAGTTGCATCAGTCATGTAAAACTACCCCAACAAGTAGCACTTGCTGAATTCAAAGGCCAAGTCAATGCTCAAGTTAGGGTAATAATGATGACATAAGTTTGCTAAAGGTGAAGTGCAACTCTCGCTGGGTTGTGTTTCTAACAGGTAGATGCCAGGATGTCACTTCTTCAATCAGTTGTGTGTTATTGCTCCCACAGAGGCCTCGCCACAACCAAGACAACCCCAAAGAGAAGCACTTATGAAGACGAGAATCATCAATGCCTCCATTTGAAGTGATCCGAGTGTGTTTCCAACAAAACTGAACTCCGTGCAGCAGGCTGGTAAGTTGCATCAGTCAAATAAAACTACCCCAACAAGTAGCACTTACCGAATTCAAAGGTCAAGTCAATGCTCAAGTTAGGGTAATAATGATGACATTACAAGTTGGAAAAAATGCTCTTCTCCCTAGAGTAACCACTTACTGAATGTCCAAGGATGTTTCTCTCAGGCACTCTTGTGTGTCATGTCCTCCCATGAGCAGTGGAAATGCTGGGTCTTGCAAGAACTTGCTAGTCTTAAATAGTGGATGCACTCAAATCAGCCAATCTCCGCCTCCATTATTAGCACAAGTTTCAACGATCCCAACAATGGCTAGAAAACGACCCCAGTGATTGCACTGGATGAATAGACGACCATCACATCAAATTCATGCAGACCACTGACATTTGATGAGGGGTCATTCACACTCCCATATAGGTTTCCTGATGCACAACATTGCCACCTGTTGGCCAGCAGAACAGTTGTTTTTCTACAGGTGATTCAAAGCAGTTCTGTGAAGAAGAGTTACCATTCAATAGCTACCCCAACAAAAGCACTTTCTGCTAAAGATATTTGGAAATGCCTCTGGTAAGGTGGCTATCATGGCATATCTATCACCAGGTCTGATTTTGTGTTCAAGTGTATGTAGTCTTTCAATACAGAATCATACCCCAACTTCATAGCACTTTCTGTGATATGGTAAGAGAGTGGCTAAAGTTGAAGTGTAACTCTCACTGATTTGTGTTTCTACAAAATAGTGAGAGCATATCAATTCTTCAATTGGTTGTGTGGTATGGCGCCATCAAAGGACTCACCACAACCAAGACAACCCCAAAGAGAAGCACTTATGAACACAAGAATCATCAATGCCTCCATTTGAAGTGATCCGAGTGTGTTTCCAACAAAACTGACGTCTGGGTAGCAGCCTGGTTAGTTGCATCAGTCATGTAAAACTACCCCAACAAGTAGCACTTGCTGAATTCAAAGGCCAAGTCAATGCTCAAGTTAGGGTAATAATGATGACATAAGTTTGCTAAAGGTGAAGTGCAACTCTCGCTGGGTTGTGTTTCTAACAGGTAGATGCCAGGATGTCACTTCTTCAATCAGTTGTGTGTTATTGCTCCCACAGAGGCCTCGCCACAACCAAGACAACCCCAAAGAGAAGCACTTATGAAGACGAGAATCATCAATGCCTCCATTTGAAGTGATCCGAGTGTGTTTCCAACAAAACTGAACTCCGTGCAGCAGGCTGGTAAGTTGCATCAGTCAAATAAAACTACCCCAACAAGTAGCACTTACCGAATTCAAAGGTCAAGTCAATGCTCAAGTTAGGGTAATAATGATGACATTACAAGTTGGAAAAAATGCTCTTCTCCCTAGAGTAACCACTTACTGAATGTCCAAGGATGTTTCTCTCAGGCACTCTTGTGTGTCATGTCCTCCCATGAGCAGTGGAAATGCTGGGTCTTGCAAGAACTTGCTAGTCTTAAATAGTGGATGCACTCAAATCAGCCAATCTCCGCCTCCATTATTAGCACAAGTTTCAACGATCCCAACAATGGCTAGAAAACGACCCCAGTGATTGCACTGGATGAATAGACGACCATCACATCAAATTCATGCAGACCACTGACATTTGATGAGGGGTCATTCACACTCCCATATAGGTTTCCTGATGCACAACATTGCCACCTGTTGGCCAGCAGAACAGTTGTTTTTCTACAGGTGATTCAAAGCAGTTCTGTGAAGAAGAGTTACCATTCAATAGCTACCCCAACAAAAGCACTTTCTGCTAAAGATATTTGGAAATGCCTCTGGTAAGGTGGCTATCATGGCATATCTATCACCAGGTCTGATTTTGTGTTCAAGTGTATGTAGTCTTTCAATACAGAATCATACCCCAACTTCATAGCACTTTCTGTGATATGGTAAGAGAGTGGCTAAAGTTGAAGTGTAACTCTCACTGATTTGTGTTTCTACAAAATAGTGAGAGCATATCAATTCTTCAATTGGTTGTGTGGTATGGCGCCATCAAAGGACTCACCACAACCAAGACAACCCCAAAGAGAAGCACTTATGAACACAAGAATCATCAATGCCTCCATTTGAAGTGATCCGAGTGTGTTTCCAACAAAACTGACGTCTGGGTAGCAGCCTGGTTAGTTGCATCAGTCATGTAAAACTACCCCAACAAGTAGCACTTGCTGAATTCAAAGGCCAAGTCAATGCTCAAGTTAGGGTAATAATGATGACATAAGTTTGCTAAAGGTGAAGTGCAACTCTCGCTGGGTTGTGTTTCTAACAGGTAGATGCCAGGATGTCACTTCTTCAATCAGTTGTGTGTTATTGCTCCCACAGAGGCCTCGCCACAACCAAGACAACCCCAAAGAGAAGCACTTATGAAGACGAGAATCATCAATGCCTCCATTTGAAGTGATCCGAGTGTGTTTCCAACAAAACTGAACTCCGTGCAGCAGGCTGGTAAGTTGCATCAGTCAAATAAAACTACCCCAACAAGTAGCACTTACCGAATTCAAAGGTCAAGTCAATGCTCAAGTTAGGGTAATAATGATGACATTACAAGTTGGAAAAAATGCTCTTCTCCCTAGAGTAACCACTTACTGAATGTCCAAGGATGTTTCTCTCAGGCACTCTTGTGTGTCATGTCCTCCCATGAGCAGTGGAAATGCTGGGTCTTGCAAGAACTTGCTAGTCTTAAATAGTGGATGCACTCAAATCAGCCAATCTCCGCCTCCATTATTAGCACAAGTTTCAACGATCCCAACAATGGCTAGAAAACGACCCCAGTGATTGCACTGGATGAATAGACGACCATCACATCAAATTCATGCAGACCACTGACATTTGATGAGGGGTCATTCACACTCCCATATAGGTTTCCTGATGCACAACATTGCCACCTGTTGGCCAGCAGAACAGTTGTTTTTCTACAGGTGATTCAAAGCAGTTCTGTGAAGAAGAGTTACCATTCAATAGCTACCCCAACAAAAGCACTTTCTGCTAAAGATATTTGGAAATGCCTCTGGTAAGGTGGCTATCATGGCATATCTATCACCAGGTCTGATTTTGTGTTCAAGTGTATGTAGTCTTTCAATACAGAATCATACCCCAACTTCATAGCACTTTCTGTGATATGGTAAGAGAGTGGCTAAAGTTGAAGTGTAACTCTCACTGATTTGTGTTTCTACAAAATAGTGAGAGCATATCAATTCTTCAATTGGTTGTGTGGTATGGCGCCATCAAAGGACTCACCACAACCAAGACAACCCCAAAGAGAAGCACTTATGAACACAAGAATCATCAATGCCTCCATTTGAAGTGATCCGAGTGTGTTTCCAACAAAACTGACGTCTGGGTAGCAGCCTGGTTAGTTGCATCAGTCATGTAAAACTACCCCAACAAGTAGCACTTGCTGAATTCAAAGGCCAAGTCAATGCTCAAGTTAGGGTAATAATGATGACATAAGTTTGCTAAAGGTGAAGTGCAACTCTCGCTGGGTTGTGTTTCTAACAGGTAGATGCCAGGATGTCACTTCTTCAATCAGTTGTGTGTTATTGCTCCCACAGAGGCCTCGCCACAACCAAGACAACCCCAAAGAGAAGCACTTATGAAGACGAGAATCATCAATGCCTCCATTTGAAGTGATCCGAGTGTGTTTCCAACAAAACTGAACTCCGTGCAGCAGGCTGGTAAGTTGCATCAGTCAAATAAAACTACCCCAACAAGTAGCACTTACCGAATTCAAAGGTCAAGTCAATGCTCAAGTTAGGGTAATAATGATGACATTACAAGTTGGAAAAAATGCTCTTCTCCCTAGAGTAACCACTTACTGAATGTCCAAGGATGTTTCTCTCAGGCACTCTTGTGTGTCATGTCCTCCCATGAGCAGTGGAAATGCTGGGTCTTGCAAGAACTTGCTAGTCTTAAATAGTGGATGCACTCAAATCAGCCAATCTCCGCCTCCATTATTAGCACAAGTTTCAACGATCCCAACAATGGCTAGAAAACGACCCCAGTGATTGCACTGGATGAATAGACGACCATCACATCAAATTCATGCAGACCACTGACATTTGATGAGGGGTCATTCACACTCCCATATAGGTTTCCTGATGCACAACATTGCCACCTGTTGGCCAGCAGAACAGTTGTTTTTCTACAGGTGATTCAAAGCAGTTCTGTGAAGAAGAGTTACCATTCAATAGCTACCCCAACAAAAGCACTTTCTGCTAAAGATATTTGGAAATGCCTCTGGTAAGGTGGCTATCATGGCATATCTATCACCAGGTCTGATTTTGTGTTCAAGTGTATGTAGTCTTTCAATACAGAATCATACCCCAACTTCATAGCACTTTCTGTGATATGGTAAGAGAGTGGCTAAAGTTGAAGTGTAACTCTCACTGATTTGTGTTTCTACAAAATAGTGAGAGCATATCAATTCTTCAATTGGTTGTGTGGTATGGCGCCATCAAAGGACTCACCACAACCAAGACAACCCCAAAGAGAAGCACTTATGAACACAAGAATCATCAATGCCTCCATTTGAAGTGATCCGAGTGTGTTTCCAACAAAACTGACGTCTGGGTAGCAGCCTGGTTAGTTGCATCAGTCATGTAAAACTACCCCAACAAGTAGCACTTGCTGAATTCAAAGGCCAAGTCAATGCTCAAGTTAGGGTAATAATGATGACATAAGTTTGCTAAAGGTGAAGTGCAACTCTCGCTGGGTTGTGTTTCTAACAGGTAGATGCCAGGATGTCACTTCTTCAATCAGTTGTGTGTTATTGCTCCCACAGAGGCCTCGCCACAACCAAGACAACCCCAAAGAGAAGCACTTATGAAGACGAGAATCATCAATGCCTCCATTTGAAGTGATCCGAGTGTGTTTCCAACAAAACTGAACTCCGTGCAGCAGGCTGGTAAGTTGCATCAGTCAAATAAAACTACCCCAACAAGTAGCACTTACCGAATTCAAAGGTCAAGTCAATGCTCAAGTTAGGGTAATAATGATGACATTACAAGTTGGAAAAAATGCTCTTCTCCCTAGAGTAACCACTTACTGAATGTCCAAGGATGTTTCTCTCAGGCACTCTTGTGTGTCATGTCCTCCCATGAGCAGTGGAAATGCTGGGTCTTGCAAGAACTTGCTAGTCTTAAATAGTGGATGCACTCAAATCAGCCAATCTCCGCCTCCATTATTAGCACAAGTTTCAACGATCCCAACAATGGCTAGAAAACGACCCCAGTGATTGCACTGGATGAATAGACGACCATCACATCAAATTCATGCAGACCACTGACATTTGATGAGGGGTCATTCACACTCCCATATAGGTTTCCTGATGCACAACATTGCCACCTGTTGGCCAGCAGAACAGTTGTTTTTCTACAGGTGATTCAAAGCAGTTCTGTGAAGAAGAGTTACCATTCAATAGCTACCCCAACAAAAGCACTTTCTGCTAAAGATATTTGGAAATGCCTCTGGTAAGGTGGCTATCATGGCATATCTATCACCAGGTCTGATTTTGTGTTCAAGTGTATGTAGTCTTTCAATACAGAATCATACCCCAACTTCATAGCACTTTCTGTGATATGGTAAGAGAGTGGCTAAAGTTGAAGTGTAACTCTCACTGATTTGTGTTTCTACAAAATAGTGAGAGCATATCAATTCTTCAATTGGTTGTGTGGTATGGCGCCATCAAAGGACTCACCACAACCAAGACAACCCCAAAGAGAAGCACTTATGAACACAAGAATCATCAATGCCTCCATTTGAAGTGATCCGAGTGTGTTTCCAACAAAACTGACGTCTGGGTAGCAGCCTGGTTAGTTGCATCAGTCATGTAGAAGACATAAGTTTGCTAAAGGTGGGTTGTGTTTCTAACAGGTAGATGCCAGGATGTCACTTCTTCAATCAGTTGTGTGTTATTGCTCCCACAGAGGCCTCGCCACAACCAAGACAACCCCAAAGAGAAGCACTTATGAAGACGAGAATCATCAATGCCTCCATTTGAAGTGATCCGAGTGTGTTTCCAACAAAACTGAACTCCGTGCAGCAGGCTGGTAAGTTGCATCAGTCAAATAAAACTACCCCAACAAGTAGCACTTACCGAATTCAAAGGTCAAGTCAATGCTCAAGTTAGGGTAATAATGATGACATTACAAGTTGGAAAAAATGCTCTTCTCCCTAGAGTAACCACTTACTGAATGTCCAAGGATGTTTCTCTCAGGCCTCTTGTGTGTCATGTCCTCCCATGAGCAGTGGAAATGCTGGGTCTTGCAAGAACTTGCTAGTCTTAAATAGTGGATGCACTCAAATCAGCCAATCTCCGCCTCCATTATTAGCACAAGTTTCAACGATCCCAACAATGGCTAGAAAACGACCCCAGTGATTGCACTGGATGAATAGACGACCATCACATCAAATTCATGCAGACCACTGACATTTGATGAGGGGTCATTCACACTCCCATATAGGTTTCCTGATGCACAACATTGCCACCTGTTGGCCAGCAGAACAGTTGTTTTTCTACAGGTGATTCAAAGCAGTTCTGTGAAGAAGAGTTACCATTCAATAGCTACCCCAACAAAAGCACTTTCTGCTAAAGATATTTGGAAATGCCTCTGGTAAGGTGGCTATCATGGCATATCTATCACCAGGTCTGATTTTGTGTTCAAGTGTATGTAGTCTTTCAATACAGAATCATACCCCAACTTCATAGCACTTTCTGTGATATGGTAAGAGAGTGGCTAAAGTTGAAGTGTAACTCTCACTGATTTGTGTTTCTACAAAATAGTGAGAGCATATCAATTCTTCAATTGGTTGTGTGGTATGGCGCCATCAAAGGACTCACCACAACCAAGACAACCCCAAAGAGAAGCACTTATGAACACAAGAATCATCAATGCCTCCATTTGAAGTGATCCGAGTGTGTTTCCAACAAAACTGACGTCTGGGTAGCAGCCTGGTTAGTTGCATCAGTCATGTAAAACTACCCCAACAAGTAGCACTTGCTGAATTCAAAGGCCAAGTCAATGCTCAAGTTAGGGTAATAATGATGACATAAGTTTGCTAAAGGTGAAGTGCAACTCTCGCTGGGTTGTGTTTCTAACAGGTAGATGCCAGGATGTCACTTCTTCAATCAGTTGTGTGTTATTGCTCCCACAGAGGCCTCGCCACAACCAAGACAACCCCAAAGAGAAGCACTTATGAAGACGAGAATCATCAATGCCTCCATTTGAAGTGATCCGAGTGTGTTTCCAACAAAACTGAACTCCGTGCAGCAGGCTGGTAAGTTGCATCAGTCAAATAAAACTACCCCAACAAGTAGCACTTACCGAATTCAAAGGTCAAGTCAATGCTCAAGTTAGGGTAATAATGATGACATTACAAGTTGGAAAAAATGCTCTTCTCCCTAGAGTAACCACTTACTGAATGTCCAAGGATGTTTCTCTCAGGCACTCTTGTGTGTCATGTCCTCCCATGAGCAGTGGAAATGCTGGGTCTTGCAAGAACTTGCTAGTCTTAAATAGTGGATGCACTCAAATCAGCCAATCTCCGCCTCCATTATTAGCACAAGTTTCAACGATCCCAACAATGGCTAGAAAACGACCCCAGTGATTGCACTGGATGAATAGACGACCATCACATCAAATTCATGCAGACCACTGACATTTGATGAGGGGTCATTCACACTCCCATATAGGTTTCCTGATGCACAACATTGCCACCTGTTGGCCAGCAGAACAGTTGTTTTTCTACAGGTGATTCAAAGCAGTTCTGTGAAGAAGAGTTACCATTCAATAGCTACCCCAACAAAAGCACTTTCTGCTAAAGATATTTGGAAATGCCTCTGGTAAGGTGGCTATCATGGCATATCTATCACCAGGTCTGATTTTGTGTTCAAGTGTATGTAGTCTTTCAATACAGAATCATACCCCAACTTCATAGCACTTTCTGTGATATGGTAAGAGAGTGGCTAAAGTTGAAGTGTAACTCTCACTGATTTGTGTTTCTACAAAATAGTGAGAGCATATCAATTCTTCAATTGGTTGTGTGGTATGGCGCCATCAAAGGACTCACCACAACCAAGACAACCCCAAAGAGAAGCACTTATGAACACAAGAATCATCAATGCCTCCATTTGAAGTGATCCGAGTGTGTTTCCAACAAAACTGACGTCTGGGTAGCAGCCTGGTTAGTTGCATCAGTCATGTAGAAGACATAAGTTTGCTAAAGGTGGGTTGTGTTTCTAACAGGTAGATGCCAGGATGTCACTTCTTCAATCAGTTGTGTGTTATTGCTCCCACAGAGGCCTCGCCACAACCAAGACAACCCCAAAGAGAAGCACTTATGAAGACGAGAATCATCAATGCCTCCATTTGAAGTGATCCGAGTGTGTTTCCAACAAAACTGAACTCCGTGCAGCAGGCTGGTAAGTTGCATCAGTCAAATAAAACTACCCCAACAAGTAGCACTTACCGAATTCAAAGGTCAAGTCAATGCTCAAGTTAGGGTAATAATGATGACATTACAAGTTGGAAAAAATGCTCTTCTCCCTAGAGTAACCACTTACTGAATGTCCAAGGATGTTTCTCTCAGGCCTCTTGTGTGTCATGTCCTCCCATGAGCAGTGGAAATGCTGGGTCTTGCAAGAACTTGCTAGTCTTAAATAGTGGATGCACTCAAATCAGCCAATCTCCGCCTCCATTATTAGCACAAGTTTCAACGATCCCAACAATGGCTAGAAAACGACCCCAGTGATTGCACTGGATGAATAGACGACCATCACATCAAATTCATGCAGACCACTGACATTTGATGAGGGGTCATTCACACTCCCATATAGGTTTCCTGATGCACAACATTGCCACCTGTTGGCCAGCAGAACAGTTGTTTTTCTACAGGTGATTCAAAGCAGTTCTGTGAAGAAGAGTTACCATTCAATAGCTACCCCAACAAAAGCACTTTCTGCTAAAGATATTTGGAAATGCCTCTGGTAAGGTGGCTATCATGGCATATCTATCACCAGGTCTGATTTTGTGTTCAAGTGTATGTAGTCTTTCAATACAGAATCATACCCCAACTTCATAGCACTTTCTGTGATATGGTAAGAGAGTGGCTAAAGTTGAAGTGTAACTCTCACTGATTTGTGTTTCTACAAAATAGTGAGAGCATATCAATTCTTCAATTGGTTGTGTGGTATGGCGCCATCAAAGGACTCACCACAACCAAGACAACCCCAAAGAGAAGCACTTATGAACACAAGAATCATCAATGCCTCCATTTGAAGTGATCCGAGTGTGTTTCCAACAAAACTGACGTCTGGGTAGCAGCCTGGTTAGTTGCATCAGTCATGTAAAACTACCCCAACAAGTAGCACTTGCTGAATTCAAAGGCCAAGTCAATGCTCAAGTTAGGGTAATAATGATGACATAAGTTTGCTAAAGGTGAAGTGCAACTCTCGCTGGGTTGTGTTTCTAACAGGTAGATGCCAGGATGTCACTTCTTCAATCAGTTGTGTGTTATTGCTCCCACAGAGGCCTCGCCACAACCAAGACAACCCCAAAGAGAAGCACTTATGAAGACGAGAATCATCAATGCCTCCATTTGAAGTGATCCGAGTGTGTTTCCAACAAAACTGAACTCCGTGCAGCAGGCTGGTAAGTTGCATCAGTCAAATAAAACTACCCCAACAAGTAGCACTTACCGAATTCAAAGGTCAAGTCAATGCTCAAGTTAGGGTAATAATGATGACATTACAAGTTGGAAAAAATGCTCTTCTCCCTAGAGTAACCACTTACTGAATGTCCAAGGATGTTTCTCTCAGGCCTCTTGTGTGTCATGTCCTCCCATGAGCAGTGGAAATGCTGGGTCTTGCAAGAACTTGCTAGTCTTAAATAGTGGATGCACTCAAATCAGCCAATCTCCGCCTCCATTATTAGCACAAGTTTCAACGATCCCAACAATGGCTAGAAAACGACCCCAGTGATTGCACTGGATGAATAGACGACCATCACATCAAATTCATGCAGACCACTGACATTTGATGAGGGGTCATTCACACTCCCATATAGGTTTCCTGATGCACAACATTGCCACCTGTTGGCCAGCAGAACAGTTGTTTTTCTACAGGTGATTCAAAGCAGTTCTGTGAAGAAGAGTTACCATTCAATAGCTACCCCAACAAAAGCACTTTCTGCTAAAGATATTTGGAAATGCCTCTGGTAAGGTGGCTATCATGGCATATCTATCACCAGGTCTGATTTTGTGTTCAAGTGTATGTAGTCTTTCAATACAGAATCATACCCCAACTTCATAGCACTTTCTGTGATATGGTAAGAGAGTGGCTAAAGTTGAAGTGTAACTCTCACTGATTTGTGTTTCTACAAAATAGTGAGAGCATATCAATTCTTCAATTGGTTGTGTGGTATGGCGCCATCAAAGGACTCACCACAACCAAGACAACCCCAAAGAGAAGCACTTATGAACACAAGAATCATCAATGCCTCCATTTGAAGTGATCCGAGTGTGTTTCCAACAAAACTGACGTCTGGGTAGCAGCCTGGTTAGTTGCATCAGTCATGTAAAACTACCCCAACAAGTAGCACTTGCTGAATTCAAAGGCCAAGTCAATGCTCAAGTTAGGGTAATAATGATGACATAAGTTTGCTAAAGGTGAAGTGCAACTCTCGCTGGGTTGTGTTTCTAACAGGTAGATGCCAGGATGTCACTTCTTCAATCAGTTGTGTGTTATTGCTCCCACAGAGGCCTCGCCACAACCAAGACAACCCCAAAGAGAAGCACTTATGAAGACGAGAATCATCAATGCCTCCATTTGAAGTGATCCGAGTGTGTTTCCAACAAAACTGAACTCCGTGCAGCAGGCTGGTAAGTTGCATCAGTCAAATAAAACTACCCCAACAAGTAGCACTTACCGAATTCAAAGGTCAAGTCAATGCTCAAGTTAGGGTAATAATGATGACATTACAAGTTGGAAAAAATGCTCTTCTCCCTAGAGTAACCACTTACTGAATGTCCAAGGATGTTTCTCTCAGGCCTCTTGTGTGTCATGTCCTCCCATGAGCAGTGGAAATGCTGGGTCTTGCAAGAACTTGCTAGTCTTAAATAGTGGATGCACTCAAATCAGCCAATCTCCGCCTCCATTATTAGCACAAGTTTCAACGATCCCAACAATGGCTAGAAAACGACCCCAGTGATTGCACTGGATGAATAGACGACCATCACATCAAATTCATGCAGACCACTGACATTTGATGAGGGGTCATTCACACTCCCATATAGGTTTCCTGATGCACAACATTGCCACCTGTTGGCCAGCAGAACAGTTGTTTTTCTACAGGTGATTCAAAGCAGTTCTGTGAAGAAGAGTTACCATTCAATAGCTACCCCAACAAAAGCACTTTCTGCTAAAGATATTTGGAAATGCCTCTGGTAAGGTGGCTATCATGGCATATCTATCACCAGGTCTGATTTTGTGTTCAAGTGTATGTAGTCTTTCAATACAGAATCATACCCCAACTTCATAGCACTTTCTGTGATATGGTAAGAGAGTGGCTAAAGTTGAAGTGTAACTCTCACTGATTTGTGTTTCTACAAAATAGTGAGAGCATATCAATTCTTCAATTGGTTGTGTGGTATGGCGCCATCAAAGGACTCACCACAACCAAGACAACCCCAAAGAGAAGCACTTATGAACACAAGAATCATCAATGCCTCCATTTGAAGTGATCCGAGTGTGTTTCCAACAAAACTGACGTCTGGGTAGCAGCCTGGTTAGTTGCATCAGTCATGTAAAACTACCCCAACAAGTAGCACTTGCTGAATTCAAAGGCCAAGTCAATGCTCAAGTTAGGGTAATAATGATGACATAAGTTTGCTAAAGGTGAAGTGCAACTCTCGCTGGGTTGTGTTTCTAACAGGTAGATGCCAGGATGTCACTTCTTCAATCAGTTGTGTGTTATTGCTCCCACAGAGGCCTCGCCACAACCAAGACAACCCCAAAGAGAAGCACTTATGAAGACGAGAATCATCAATGCCTCCATTTGAAGTGATCCGAGTGTGTTTCCAACAAAACTGAACTCCGTGCAGCAGGCTGGTAAGTTGCATCAGTCAAATAAAACTACCCCAACAAGTAGCACTTACCGAATTCAAAGGTCAAGTCAATGCTCAAGTTAGGGTAATAATGATGACATTACAAGTTGGAAAAAATGCTCTTCTCCCTAGAGTAACCACTTACTGAATGTCCAAGGATGTTTCTCTCAGGCCTCTTGTGTGTCATGTCCTCCCATGAGCAGTGGAAATGCTGGGTCTTGCAAGAACTTGCTAGTCTTAAATAGTGGATGCACTCAAATCAGCCAATCTCCGCCTCCATTATTAGCACAAGTTTCAACGATCCCAACAATGGCTAGAAAACGACCCCAGTGATTGCACTGGATGAATAGACGACCATCACATCAAATTCATGCAGACCACTGACATTTGATGAGGGGTCATTCACACTCCCATATAGGTTTCCTGATGCACAACATTGCCACCTGTTGGCCAGCAGAACAGTTGTTTTTCTACAGGTGATTCAAAGCAGTTCTGTGAAGAAGAGTTACCATTCAATAGCTACCCCAACAAAAGCACTTTCTGCTAAAGATATTTGGAAATGCCTCTGGTAAGGTGGCTATCATGGCATATCTATCACCAGGTCTGATTTTGTGTTCAAGTGTATGTAGTCTTTCAATACAGAATCATACCCCAACTTCATAGCACTTTCTGTGATATGGTAAGAGAGTGGCTAAAGTTGAAGTGTAACTCTCACTGATTTGTGTTTCTACAAAATAGTGAGAGCATATCAATTCTTCAATTGGTTGTGTGGTATGGCGCCATCAAAGGACTCACCACAACCAAGACAACCCCAAAGAGAAGCACTTATGAACACAAGAATCATCAATGCCTCCATTTGAAGTGATCCGAGTGTGTTTCCAACAAAACTGACGTCTGGGTAGCAGCCTGGTTAGTTGCATCAGTCATGTAAAACTACCCCAACAAGTAGCACTTGCTGAATTCAAAGGCCAAGTCAATGCTCAAGTTAGGGTAATAATGATGACATAAGTTTGCTAAAGGTGAAGTGCAACTCTCGCTGGGTTGTGTTTCTAACAGGTAGATGCCAGGATGTCACTTCTTCAATCAGTTGTGTGTTATTGCTCCCACAGAGGCCTCGCCACAACCAAGACAACCCCAAAGAGAAGCACTTATGAAGACGAGAATCATCAATGCCTCCATTTGAAGTGATCCGAGTGTGTTTCCAACAAAACTGAACTCCGTGCAGCAGGCTGGTAAGTTGCATCAGTCAAATAAAACTACCCCAACAAGTAGCACTTACCGAATTCAAAGGTCAAGTCAATGCTCAAGTTAGGGTAATAATGATGACATTACAAGTTGGAAAAAATGCTCTTCTCCCTAGAGTAACCACTTACTGAATGTCCAAGGATGTTTCTCTCAGGCCTCTTGTGTGTCATGTCCTCCCATGAGCAGTGGAAATGCTGGGTCTTGCAAGAACTTGCTAGTCTTAAATAGTGGATGCACTCAAATCAGCCAATCTCCGCCTCCATTATTAGCACAAGTTTCAACGATCCCAACAATGGCTAGAAAACGACCCCAGTGATTGCACTGGATGAATAGACGACCATCACATCAAATTCATGCAGACCACTGACATTTGATGAGGGGTCATTCACACTCCCATATAGGTTTCCTGATGCACAACATTGCCACCTGTTGGCCAGCAGAACAGTTGTTTTTCTACAGGTGATTCAAAGCAGTTCTGTGAAGAAGAGTTACCATTCAATAGCTACCCCAACAAAAGCACTTTCTGCTAAAGATATTTGGAAATGCCTCTGGTAAGGTGGCTATCATGGCATATCTATCACCAGGTCTGATTTTGTGTTCAAGTGTATGTAGTCTTTCAATACAGAATCATACCCCAACTTCATAGCACTTTCTGTGATATGGTAAGAGAGTGGCTAAAGTTGAAGTGTAACTCTCACTGATTTGTGTTTCTACAAAATAGTGAGAGCATATCAATTCTTCAATTGGTTGTGTGGTATGGCGCCATCAAAGGACTCACCACAACCAAGACAACCCCAAAGAGAAGCACTTATGAACACAAGAATCATCAATGCCTCCATTTGAAGTGATCCGAGTGTGTTTCCAACAAAACTGACGTCTGGGTAGCAGCCTGGTTAGTTGCATCAGTCATGTAAAACTACCCCAACAAGTAGCACTTGCTGAATTCAAAGGCCAAGTCAATGCTCAAGTTAGGGTAATAATGATGACATAAGTTTGCTAAAGGTGAAGTGCAACTCTCGCTGGGTTGTGTTTCTAACAGGTAGATGCCAGGATGTCACTTCTTCAATCAGTTGTGTGTTATTGCTCCCACAGAGGCCTCGCCACAACCAAGACAACCCCAAAGAGAAGCACTTATGAAGACGAGAATCATCAATGCCTCCATTTGAAGTGATCCGAGTGTGTTTCCAACAAAACTGAACTCCGTGCAGCAGGCTGGTAAGTTGCATCAGTCAAATAAAACTACCCCAACAAGTAGCACTTACCGAATTCAAAGGTCAAGTCAATGCTCAAGTTAGGGTAATAATGATGACATTACAAGTTGGAAAAAATGCTCTTCTCCCTAGAGTAACCACTTACTGAATGTCCAAGGATGTTTCTCTCAGGCACTCTTGTGTGTCATGTCCTCCCATGAGCAGTGGAAATGCTGGGTCTTGCAAGAACTTGCTAGTCTTAAATAGTGGATGCACTCAAATCAGCCAATCTCCGCCTCCATTATTAGCACAAGTTTCAACGATCCCAACAATGGCTAGAAAACGACCCCAGTGATTGCACTGGATGAATAGACGACCATCACATCAAATTCATGCAGACCACTGACATTTGATGAGGGGTCATTCACACTCCCATATAGGTTTCCTGATGCACAACATTGCCACCTGTTGGCCAGCAGAACAGTTGTTTTTCTACAGGTGATTCAAAGCAGTTCTGTGAAGAAGAGTTACCATTCAATAGCTACCCCAACAAAAGCACTTTCTGCTAAAGATATTTGGAAATGCCTCTGGTAAGGTGGCTATCATGGCATATCTATCACCAGGTCTGATTTTGTGTTCAAGTGTATGTAGTCTTTCAATACAGAATCATACCCCAACTTCATAGCACTTTCTGTGATATGGTAAGAGAGTGGCTAAAGTTGAAGTGTAACTCTCACTGATTTGTGTTTCTACAAAATAGTGAGAGCATATCAATTCTTCAATTGGTTGTGTGGTATGGCGCCATCAAAGGACTCACCACAACCAAGACAACCCCAAAGAGAAGCACTTATGAACACAAGAATCATCAATGCCTCCATTTGAAGTGATCCGAGTGTGTTTCCAACAAAACTGACGTCTGGGTAGCAGCCTGGTTAGTTGCATCAGTCATGTAAAACTACCCCAACAAGTAGCACTTGCTGAATTCAAAGGCCAAGTCAATGCTCAAGTTAGGGTAATAATGATGACATAAGTTTGCTAAAGGTGAAGTGCAACTCTCGCTGGGTTGTGTTTCTAACAGGTAGATGCCAGGATGTCACTTCTTCAATCAGTTGTGTGTTATTGCTCCCACAGAGGCCTCGCCACAACCAAGACAACCCCAAAGAGAAGCACTTATGAAGACGAGAATCATCAATGCCTCCATTTGAAGTGATCCGAGTGTGTTTCCAACAAAACTGAACTCCGTGCAGCAGGCTGGTAAGTTGCATCAGTCAAATAAAACTACCCCAACAAGTAGCACTTACCGAATTCAAAGGTCAAGTCAATGCTCAAGTTAGGGTAATAATGATGACATTACAAGTTGGAAAAAATGCTCTTCTCCCTAGAGTAACCACTTACTGAATGTCCAAGGATGTTTCTCTCAGGCACTCTTGTGTGTCATGTCCTCCCATGAGCAGTGGAAATGCTGGGTCTTGCAAGAACTTGCTAGTCTTAAATAGTGGATGCACTCAAATCAGCCAATCTCCGCCTCCATTATTAGCACAAGTTTCAACGATCCCAACAATGGCTAGAAAACGACCCCAGTGATTGCACTGGATGAATAGACGACCATCACATCAAATTCATGCAGACCACTGACATTTGATGAGGGGTCATTCACACTCCCATATAGGTTTCCTGATGCACAACATTGCCACCTGTTGGCCAGCAGAACAGTTGTTTTTCTACAGGTGATTCAAAGCAGTTCTGTGAAGAAGAGTTACCATTCAATAGCTACCCCAACAAAAGCACTTTCTGCTAAAGATATTTGGAAATGCCTCTGGTAAGGTGGCTATCATGGCATATCTATCACCAGGTCTGATTTTGTGTTCAAGTGTATGTAGTCTTTCAATACAGAATCATACCCCAACTTCATAGCACTTTCTGTGATATGGTAAGAGAGTGGCTAAAGTTGAAGTGTAACTCTCACTGATTTGTGTTTCTACAAAATAGTGAGAGCATATCAATTCTTCAATTGGTTGTGTGGTATGGCGCCATCAAAGGACTCACCACAACCAAGACAACCCCAAAGAGAAGCACTTATGAACACAAGAATCATCAATGCCTCCATTTGAAGTGATCCGAGTGTGTTTCCAACAAAACTGACGTCTGGGTAGCAGCCTGGTTAGTTGCATCAGTCATGTAAAACTACCCCAACAAGTAGCACTTGCTGAATTCAAAGGCCAAGTCAATGCTCAAGTTAGGGTAATAATGATGACATAAGTTTGCTAAAGGTGAAGTGCAACTCTCGCTGGGTTGTGTTTCTAACAGGTAGATGCCAGGATGTCACTTCTTCAATCAGTTGTGTGTTATTGCTCCCACAGAGGCCTCGCCACAACCAAGACAACCCCAAAGAGAAGCACTTATGAAGACGAGAATCATCAATGCCTCCATTTGAAGTGATCCGAGTGTGTTTCCAACAAAACTGAACTCCGTGCAGCAGGCTGGTAAGTTGCATCAGTCAAATAAAACTACCCCAACAAGTAGCACTTACCGAATTCAAAGGTCAAGTCAATGCTCAAGTTAGGGTAATAATGATGACATTACAAGTTGGAAAAAATGCTCTTCTCCCTAGAGTAACCACTTACTGAATGTCCAAGGATGTTTCTCTCAGGCACTCTTGTGTGTCATGTCCTCCCATGAGCAGTGGAAATGCTGGGTCTTGCAAGAACTTGCTAGTCTTAAATAGTGGATGCACTCAAATCAGCCAATCTCCGCCTCCATTATTAGCACAAGTTTCAACGATCCCAACAATGGCTAGAAAACGACCCCAGTGATTGCACTGGATGAATAGACGACCATCACATCAAATTCATGCAGACCACTGACATTTGATGAGGGGTCATTCACACTCCCATATAGGTTTCCTGATGCACAACATTGCCACCTGTTGGCCAGCAGAACAGTTGTTTTTCTACAGGTGATTCAAAGCAGTTCTGTGAAGAAGAGTTACCATTCAATAGCTACCCCAACAAAAGCACTTTCTGCTAAAGATATTTGGAAATGCCTCTGGTAAGGTGGCTATCATGGCATATCTATCACCAGGTCTGATTTTGTGTTCAAGTGTATGTAGTCTTTCAATACAGAATCATACCCCAACTTCATAGCACTTTCTGTGATATGGTAAGAGAGTGGCTAAAGTTGAAGTGTAACTCTCACTGATTTGTGTTTCTACAAAATAGTGAGAGCATATCAATTCTTCAATTGGTTGTGTGGTATGGCGCCATCAAAGGACTCACCACAACCAAGACAACCCCAAAGAGAAGCACTTATGAACACAAGAATCATCAATGCCTCCATTTGAAGTGATCCGAGTGTGTTTCCAACAAAACTGACGTCTGGGTAGCAGCCTGGTTAGTTGCATCAGTCATGTAGAAGACATAAGTTTGCTAAAGGTGGGTTGTGTTTCTAACAGGTAGATGCCAGGATGTCACTTCTTCAATCAGTTGTGTGTTATTGCTCCCACAGAGGCCTCGCCACAACCAAGACAACCCCAAAGAGAAGCACTTATGAAGACGAGAATCATCAATGCCTCCATTTGAAGTGATCCGAGTGTGTTTCCAACAAAACTGAACTCCGTGCAGCAGGCTGGTAAGTTGCATCAGTCAAATAAAACTACCCCAACAAGTAGCACTTACCGAATTCAAAGGTCAAGTCAATGCTCAAGTTAGGGTAATAATGATGACATTACAAGTTGGAAAAAATGCTCTTCTCCCTAGAGTAACCACTTACTGAATGTCCAAGGATGTTTCTCTCAGGCCTCTTGTGTGTCATGTCCTCCCATGAGCAGTGGAAATGCTGGGTCTTGCAAGAACTTGCTAGTCTTAAATAGTGGATGCACTCAAATCAGCCAATCTCCGCCTCCATTATTAGCACAAGTTTCAACGATCCCAACAATGGCTAGAAAACGACCCCAGTGATTGCACTGGATGAATAGACGACCATCACATCAAATTCATGCAGACCACTGACATTTGATGAGGGGTCATTCACACTCCCATATAGGTTTCCTGATGCACAACATTGCCACCTGTTGGCCAGCAGAACAGTTGTTTTTCTACAGGTGATTCAAAGCAGTTCTGTGAAGAAGAGTTACCATTCAATAGCTACCCCAACAAAAGCACTTTCTGCTAAAGATATTTGGAAATGCCTCTGGTAAGGTGGCTATCATGGCATATCTATCACCAGGTCTGATTTTGTGTTCAAGTGTATGTAGTCTTTCAATACAGAATCATACCCCAACTTCATAGCACTTTCTGTGATATGGTAAGAGAGTGGCTAAAGTTGAAGTGTAACTCTCACTGATTTGTGTTTCTACAAAATAGTGAGAGCATATCAATTCTTCAATTGGTTGTGTGGTATGGCGCCATCAAAGGACTCACCACAACCAAGACAACCCCAAAGAGAAGCACTTATGAACACAAGAATCATCAATGCCTCCATTTGAAGTGATCCGAGTGTGTTTCCAACAAAACTGACGTCTGGGTAGCAGCCTGGTTAGTTGCATCAGTCATGTAAAACTACCCCAACAAGTAGCACTTGCTGAATTCAAAGGCCAAGTCAATGCTCAAGTTAGGGTAATAATGATGACATAAGTTTGCTAAAGGTGAAGTGCAACTCTCGCTGGGTTGTGTTTCTAACAGGTAGATGCCAGGATGTCACTTCTTCAATCAGTTGTGTGTTATTGCTCCCACAGAGGCCTCGCCACAACCAAGACAACCCCAAAGAGAAGCACTTATGAAGACGAGAATCATCAATGCCTCCATTTGAAGTGATCCGAGTGTGTTTCCAACAAAACTGAACTCCGTGCAGCAGGCTGGTAAGTTGCATCAGTCAAATAAAACTACCCCAACAAGTAGCACTTACCGAATTCAAAGGTCAAGTCAATGCTCAAGTTAGGGTAATAATGATGACATTACAAGTTGGAAAAAATGCTCTTCTCCCTAGAGTAACCACTTACTGAATGTCCAAGGATGTTTCTCTCAGGCCTCTTGTGTGTCATGTCCTCCCATGAGCAGTGGAAATGCTGGGTCTTGCAAGAACTTGCTAGTCTTAAATAGTGGATGCACTCAAATCAGCCAATCTCCGCCTCCATTATTAGCACAAGTTTCAACGATCCCAACAATGGCTAGAAAACGACCCCAGTGATTGCACTGGATGAATAGACGACCATCACATCAAATTCATGCAGACCACTGACATTTGATGAGGGGTCATTCACACTCCCATATAGGTTTCCTGATGCACAACATTGCCACCTGTTGGCCAGCAGAACAGTTGTTTTTCTACAGGTGATTCAAAGCAGTTCTGTGAAGAAGAGTTACCATTCAATAGCTACCCCAACAAAAGCACTTTCTGCTAAAGATATTTGGAAATGCCTCTGGTAAGGTGGCTATCATGGCATATCTATCACCAGGTCTGATTTTGTGTTCAAGTGTATGTAGTCTTTCAATACAGAATCATACCCCAACTTCATAGCACTTTCTGTGATATGGTAAGAGAGTGGCTAAAGTTGAAGTGTAACTCTCACTGATTTGTGTTTCTACAAAATAGTGAGAGCATATCAATTCTTCAATTGGTTGTGTGGTATGGCGCCATCAAAGGACTCACCACAACCAAGACAACCCCAAAGAGAAGCACTTATGAACACAAGAATCATCAATGCCTCCATTTGAAGTGATCCGAGTGTGTTTCCAACAAAACTGACGTCTGGGTAGCAGCCTGGTTAGTTGCATCAGTCATGTAAAACTACCCCAACAAGTAGCACTTGCTGAATTCAAAGGCCAAGTCAATGCTCAAGTTAGGGTAATAATGATGACATAAGTTTGCTAAAGGTGAAGTGCAACTCTCGCTGGGTTGTGTTTCTAACAGGTAGATGCCAGGATGTCACTTCTTCAATCAGTTGTGTGTTATTGCTCCCACAGAGGCCTCGCCACAACCAAGACAACCCCAAAGAGAAGCACTTATGAAGACGAGAATCATCAATGCCTCCATTTGAAGTGATCCGAGTGTGTTTCCAACAAAACTGAACTCCGTGCAGCAGGCTGGTAAGTTGCATCAGTCAAATAAAACTACCCCAACAAGTAGCACTTACCGAATTCAAAGGTCAAGTCAATGCTCAAGTTAGGGTAATAATGATGACATTACAAGTTGGAAAAAATGCTCTTCTCCCTAGAGTAACCACTTACTGAATGTCCAAGGATGTTTCTCTCAGGCCTCTTGTGTGTCATGTCCTCCCATGAGCAGTGGAAATGCTGGGTCTTGCAAGAACTTGCTAGTCTTAAATAGTGGATGCACTCAAATCAGCCAATCTCCGCCTCCATTATTAGCACAAGTTTCAACGATCCCAACAATGGCTAGAAAACGACCCCAGTGATTGCACTGGATGAATAGACGACCATCACATCAAATTCATGCAGACCACTGACATTTGATGAGGGGTCATTCACACTCCCATATTAGGTTTCCTGATGCACAACATTGCCACCTGTTGGCCAGCAGAACAGTTGTTTTTCTACAGGTGATTCAAAGCAGTTCTGTGAAGAAGAGTTACCATTCAATAGCTACCCCAACAAAAGCACTTTCTGCTAAAGATATTTGGAAATGCCTCTGGTAAGGTGGCTATCATGGCATATCTATCACCAGGTCTGATTTTGTGTTCAAGTGTATGTAGTCTTTCAATACAGAATCATACCCCAACTTCATAGCACTTTCTGTGATATGGTAAGAGAGTGGCTAAAGTTGAAGTGTAACTCTCACTGATTTGTGTTTCTACAAAATAGTGAGAGCATATCAATTCTTCAATTGGTTGTGTGGTATGGCGCCATCAAAGGACTCACCACAACCAAGACAACCCAAAGAGAAGCACTTATGAACACAAGAATCATCAATGCCTCCATTTGAAGTGATCCGAGTGTGTTTCCAACAAAACTGACGTCTGGGTAGCAGCCTGGTTAGTTGCATCAGTCATGTAAAACTACCCCAACAAGTAGCACTTGCTGAATTCAAAGGCCAAGTCAATGCTCAAGTTAGGGTAATAATGATGACATAAGTTTGCTAAAGGTGAAGTGCAACTCTCGCTGGGTTGTGTTTCTAACAGGTAGATGCCAGGATGTCACTTCTTCAATCAGTTGTGTGTTATTGCTCCCACAGAGGCCTCGCCACAACCAAGACAACCCCAAAGAGAAGCACTTATGAAGACGAGAATCATCAATGCCTCCATTTGAAGTGATCCGAGTGTGTTTCCAACAAAACTGAACTCCGTGCAGCAGGCTGGTAAGTTGCATCAGTCAAATAAAACTACCCCAACAAGTAGCACTTACCGAATTCAAAGGTCAAGTCAATGCTCAAGTTAGGGTAATAATGATGACATTACAAGTTGAAAAAATGCTCTTCTCCCTAGAGTAACCACTTACTGAATGTCCAAGGATGTTTCTCTCAGGCCTCTTGTGTGTCATGTCCTCCCATGAGCAGTGGAAATGCTGGGTCTTGCAAGAACTTGCTAGTCTTAAATAGTGGATGCACTCAAATCAGCCAAACTCCGCCTCCATTATTAGCACAAGTTTCAACGATCCCAACAATGGCTAGAAAACGACCCCAGTGATTGCACTGGATGAATAGACGACCATCACATCAAATTCATGCAGACCACTGACATTTGATGAGGGGTCATTCACACTCCCATATAGGTTTCCTGATGCACAACATTGCCACCTGTTGGCCAGCAGAACAGTTGTTTTTCTACAGGTGATTCAAAGCAGTTCTGTGAAGAAGAGTTACCATTCAATAGCTACCCCAACAAAAGCACTTTCTGCTAAAGATATTTGGAAATGCCTCTGGTAAGGTGGCTATCATGGCATATCTATCACCAGGTCTGATTTTGTGTTCAAGTGTATGTAGTCTTTCAATACAGAATCATACCCCAACTTCATAGCACTTTCTGTGATATGGTAAGAGAGTGGCTAAAGTTGAAGTGTAACTCTCACTGATTTGTGTTTCTACAAAATAGTGAGAGCATATCAATTCTTCAATTGGTTGTGTGGTATGGCGCCATCAAAGGACTCACCACAACCAAGACAACCCCAAAGAGAAGCACTTATGAACACAAGAATCATCAATGCCTCCATTTGAAGTGATCCGAGTGTGTTTCCAACAAAACTGACGTCTGGGTAGCAGCCTGGTTAGTTGCATCAGTCATGTAAAACTACCCCAACAAGTAGCACTTGCTGAATTCAAAGGCCAAGTCAATGCTCAAGTTAGGGTAATAATGATGACATAAGTTTGCTAAAGGTGAAGTGCAACTCTCGCTGGGTTGTGTTTCTAACAGGTAGATGCCAGGATGTCACTTCTTCAATCAGTTGTGTGTTATTGCTCCCACAGAGGCCTCGCCACAACCAAGACAACCCCAAAGAGAAGCACTTATGAAGACGAGAATCATCAATGCCTCCATTTGAAGTGATCCGAGTGTGTTTCCAACAAAACTGAACTCCGTGCAGCAGGCTGGTAAGTTGCATCAGTCAAATAAAACTACCCCAACAAGTAGCACTTACCGAATTCAAAGGTCAAGTCAATGCTCAAGTTAGGGTAATAATGATGACATTACAAGTTGGAAAAAATGCTCTTCTCCCTAGAGTAACCACTTACTGAATGTCCAAGGATGTTTCTCTCAGGCCTCTTGTGTGTCATGTCCTCCCATGAGCAGTGGAAATGCTGGGTCTTGCAAGAACTTGCTAGTCTTAAATAGTGGATGCACTCAAATCAGCCAATCTCCGCCTCCATTATTAGCACAAGTTTCAACGATCCCAACAATGGCTAGAAAACGACCCCAGTGATTGCACTGGATGAATAGACGACCATCACATCAAATTCATGCAGACCACTGACATTTGATGAGGGGTCATTCACACTCCCATATAGGTTTCCTGATGCACAACATTGCCACCTGTTGGCCAGCAGAACAGTTGTTTTTCTACAGGTGATTCAAAGCAGTTCTGTGAAGAAGAGTTACCATTCAATAGCTACCCCAACAAAAGCACTTTCTGCTAAAGATATTTGGAAATGCCTCTGGTAAGGTGGCTATCATGGCATATCTATCACCAGGTCTGATTTTGTGTTCAAGTGTATGTAGTCTTTCAATACAGAATCATACCTCAACTTCATAGCACTTTCTGTGATATGGTAAGAGAGTGGCTAAAGTTGAAGTGTAACTCTCACTGATTTGTGTTTCTACAAAATAGTGAGAGCATATCAATTCTTCAATTGGTTGTGTGGTATGGCGCCATCAAAGGACTCACCACAACCAAGACAACCCCAAAGAGAAGCACTTATGAACACAAGAATCATCAATGCCTCCATTTGAAGTGATCCGAGTGTGTTTCCAACAAAACTGACGTCTGGGTAGCAGCCTGGTTAGTTGCATCAGTCATGTAAAACTACCCCAACAAGTAGCACTTGCTGAATTCAAAGGCCAAGTCAATGCTCAAGTTAGGGTAATAATGATGACATAAGTTTGCTAAAGGTGAAGTGCAACTCTCGCTGGGTTGTGTTTCTAACAGGTAGATGCCAGGATGTCACTTCTTCAATCAGTTGTGTGTTATTGCTCCCACAGAGGCCTCGCCACAACCAAGACAACCCCAAAGAGAAGCACTTATGAAGACGAGAATCATCAATGCCTCCATTTGAAGTGATCCGAGTGTGTTTCCAACAAAACTGAACTCCGTGCAGCAGGCTGGTAAGTTGCATCAGTCAAATAAAACTACCCCAACAAGTAGCACTTACCGAATTCAAAGGTCAAGTCAATGCTCAAGTTAGGGTAATAATGATGACATTACAAGTTGGAAAAAATGCTCTTCTCCCTAGAGTAACCACTTACTGAATGTCCAAGGATGTTTCTCTCAGGCCTCTTGTGTGTCATGTCCTCCCATGAGCAGTGGAAATGCTGGGTCTTGCAAGAACTTGCTAGTCTTAAATAGTGGATGCACTCAAATCAGCCAATCTCCGCCTCCATTATTAGCACAAGTTTCAACGATCCCAACAATGGCTAGAAAACGACCCCAGTGATTGCACTGGATGAATAGACGACCATCACATCAAATTCATGCAGACCACTGACATTTGATGAGGGGTCATTCACACTCCCATATAGGTTTCCTGATGCACAACATTGCCACCTGTTGGCCAGCAGAACAGTTGTTTTTCTACAGGTGATTCAAAGCAGTTCTGTGAAGAAGAGTTACCATTCAATAGCTACCCCAACAAAAGCACTTTCTGCTAAAGATATTTGGAAATGCCTCTGGTAAGGTGGCTATCATGGCATATCTATCACCAGGTCTGATTTTGTGTTCAAGTGTATGTAGTCTTTCAATACAGAATCATACCCCAACTTCATAGCACTTTCTGTGATATGGTAAGAGAGTGGCTAAAGTTGAAGTGTAACTCTCACTGATTTGTGTTTCTACAAAATAGTGAGAGCATATCAATTCTTCAATTGGTTGTGTGGTATGGCGCCATCAAAGGACTCACCACAACCAAGACAACCCCAAAGAGAAGCACTTATGAACACAAGAATCATCAATGCCTCCATTTGAAGTGATCCGAGTGTGTTTCCAACAAAACTGACGTCTGGGTAGCAGCCTGGTTAGTTGCATCAGTCATGTAAAACTACCCCAACAAGTAGCACTTGCTGAATTCAAAGGCCAAGTCAATGCTCAAGTTAGGGTAATAATGATGACATAAGTTTGCTAAAGGTGAAGTGCAACTCTCGCTGGGTTGTGTTTCTAACAGGTAGATGCCAGGATGTCACTTCTTCAATCAGTTGTGTGTTATTGCTCCCACAGAGGCCTCGCCACAACCAAGACAACCCCAAAGAGAAGCACTTATGAAGACGAGAATCATCAATGCCTCCATTTGAAGTGATCCGAGTGTGTTTCCAACAAAACTGAACTCCGTGCAGCAGGCTGGTAAGTTGCATCAGTCAAATAAAACTACCCCAACAAGTAGCACTTACCGAATTCAAAGGTCAAGTCAATGCTCAAGTTAGGGTAATAATGATGACATTACAAGTTGGAAAAAATGCTCTTCTCCCTAGAGTAACCACTTACTGAATGTCCAAGGATGTTTCTCTCAGGCCTCTTGTGTGTCATGTCCTCCCATGAGCAGTGGAAATGCTGGGTCTTGCAAGAACTTGCTAGTCTTAAATAGTGGATGCACTCAAATCAGCCAATCTCCGCCTCCATTATTAGCACAAGTTTCAACGATCCCAACAATGGCTAGAAAACGACCCCAGTGATTGCACTGGATGAATAGACGACCATCACATCAAATTCATGCAGACCACTGACATTTGATGAGGGGTCATTCACACTCCCATATAGGTTTCCTGATGCACAACATTGCCACCTGTTGGCCAGCAGAACAGTTGTTTTTCTACAGGTGATTCAAAGCAGTTCTGTGAAGAAGAGTTACCATTCAATAGCTACCCCAACAAAAGCACTTTCTGCTAAAGATATTTGGAAATGCCTCTGGTAAGGTGGCTATCATGGCATATCTATCACCAGGTCTGATTTTGTGTTCAAGTGTATGTAGTCTTTCAATACAGAATCATACCCCAACTTCATAGCACTTTCTGTGATATGGTAAGAGAGTGGCTAAAGTTGAAGTGTAACTCTCACTGATTTGTGTTTCTACAAAATAGTGAGAGCATATCAATTCTTCAATTGGTTGTGTGGTATGGCGCCATCAAAGGACTCACCACAACCAAGACAACCCCAAAGAGAAGCACTTATGAACACAAGAATCATCAATGCCTCCATTTGAAGTGATCCGAGTGTGTTTCCAACAAAACTGACGTCTGGGTAGCAGCCTGGTTAGTTGCATCAGTCATGTAAAACTACCCCAACAAGTAGCACTTGCTGAATTCAAAGGCCAAGTCAATGCTCAAGTTAGGGTAATAATGATGACATAAGTTTGCTAAAGGTGAAGTGCAACTCTCGCTGGGTTGTGTTTCTAACAGGTAGATGCCAGGATGTCACTTCTTCAATCAGTTGTGTGTTATTGCTCCCACAGAGGCCTCGCCACAACCAAGACAACCCCAAAGAGAAGCACTTATGAAGACGAGAATCATCAATGCCTCCATTTGAAGTGATCCGAGTGTGTTTCCAACAAAACTGAACTCCGTGCAGCAGGCTGGTAAGTTGCATCAGTCAAATAAAACTACCCCAACAAGTAGCACTTACCGAATTCAAAGGTCAAGTCAATGCTCAAGTTAGGGTAATAATGATGACATTACAAGTTGAAAAAATGCTCTTCTCCCTAGAGTAACCACTTACTGAATGTCCAAGGATGTTTCTCTCAGGCCTCTTGTGTGTCATGTCCTCCCATGAGCAGTGGAAATGCTGGGTCTTGCAAGAACTTGCTAGTCTTAAATAGTGGATGCACTCAAATCAGCCAAACTCCGCCTCCATTATTAGCACAAGTTTCAACGATCCCAACAATGGCTAGAAAACGACCCCAGTGATTGCACTGGATGAATAGACGACCATCACATCAAATTCATGCAGACCACTGACATTTGATGAGGGGTCATTCACACTCCCATATAGGTTTCCTGATGCACAACATTGCCACCTGTTGGCCAGCAGAACAGTTGTTTTTCTACAGGTGATTCAAAGCAGTTCTGTGAAGAAGAGTTACCATTCAATAGCTACCCCAACAAAAGCACTTTCTGCTAAAGATATTTGGAAATGCCTCTGGTAAGGTGGCTATCATGGCATATCTATCACCAGGTCTGATTTTGTGTTCAAGTGTATGTAGTCTTTCAATACAGAATCATACCCCAACTTCATAGCACTTTCTGTGATATGGTAAGAGAGTGGCTAAAGTTGAAGTGTAACTCTCACTGATTTGTGTTTCTACAAAATAGTGAGAGCATATCAATTCTTCAATTGGTTGTGTGGTATGGCGCCATCAAAGGACTCACCACAACCAAGACAACCCCAAAGAGAAGCACTTATGAACACAAGAATCATCAATGCCTCCATTTGAAGTGATCCGAGTGTGTTTCCAACAAAACTGACGTCTGGGTAGCAGCCTGGTTAGTTGCATCAGTCATGTAAAACTACCCCAACAAGTAGCACTTGCTGAATTCAAAGGCCAAGTCAATGCTCAAGTTAGGGTAATAATGATGACATAAGTTTGCTAAAGGTGAAGTGCAACTCTCGCTGGGTTGTGTTTCTAACAGGTAGATGCCAGGATGTCACTTCTTCAATCAGTTGTGTGTTATTGCTCCCACAGAGGCCTCGCCACAACCAAGACAACCCCAAAGAGAAGCACTTATGAAGACGAGAATCATCAATGCCTCCATTTGAAGTGATCCGAGTGTGTTTCCAACAAAACTGAACTCCGTGCAGCAGGCTGGTAAGTTGCATCAGTCAAATAAAACTACCCCAACAAGTAGCACTTACCGAATTCAAAGGTCAAGTCAATGCTCAAGTTAGGGTAATAATGATGACATTACAAGTTGGAAAAAATGCTCTTCTCCCTAGAGTAACCACTTACTGAATGTCCAAGGATGTTTCTCTCAGGCCTCTTGTGTGTCATGTCCTCCCATGAGCAGTGGAAATGCTGGGTCTTGCAAGAACTTGCTAGTCTTAAATAGTGGATGCACTCAAATCAGCCAATCTCCGCCTCCATTATTAGCACAAGTTTCAACGATCCCAACAATGGCTAGAAAACGACCCCAGTGATTGCACTGGATGAATAGACGACCATCACATCAAATTCATGCAGACCACTGACATTTGATGAGGGGTCATTCACACTCCCATATAGGTTTCCTGATGCACAACATTGCCACCTGTTGGCCAGCAGAACAGTTGTTTTTCTACAGGTGATTCAAAGCAGTTCTGTGAAGAAGAGTTACCATTCAATAGCTACCCCAACAAAAGCACTTTCTGCTAAAGATATTTGGAAATGCCTCTGGTAAGGTGGCTATCATGGCATATCTATCACCAGGTCTGATTTTGTGTTCAAGTGTATGTAGTCTTTCAATACAGAATCATGCCCCAACTTCATAGCACTTTCTGTGATATGGTAAGAGAGTGGCTAAAGTTGAAGTGTAACTCTCACTGATTTGTGTTTCTACAAAATAGTGAGAGCATATCAATTCTTCAATTGGTTGTGTGGTATGGCGCCATCAAAGGACTCACCACAACCAAGACAACCCCAAAGAGAAGCACTTATGAACACAAGAATCATCAATGCCTCCATTTGAAGTGATCCGAGTGTGTTTCCAACAAAACTGACGTCTGGGTAGCAGCCTGGTTAGTTGCATCAGTCATGTAAAACTACCCCAACAAGTAGCACTTGCTGAATTCAAAGGCCAAGTCAATGCTCAAGTTAGGGTAATAATGATGACATAAGTTTGCTAAAGGTGAAGTGCAACTCTCGCTGGGTTGTGTTTCTAACAGGTAGATGCCAGGATGTCACTTCTTCAATCAGTTGTGTGTTATTGCTCCCACAGAGGCCTCGCCACAACCAAGACAACCCCAAAGAGAAGCACTTATGAAGACGAGAATCATCAATGCCTCCATTTGAAGTGATCCGAGTGTGTTTCCAACAAAACTGAACTCCGTGCAGCAGGCTGGTAAGTTGCATCAGTCAAATAAAACTACCCCAACAAGTAGCACTTACCGAATTCAAAGGTCAAGTCAATGCTCAAGTTAGGGTAATAATGATGACATTACAAGTTGGAAAAAATGCTCTTCTCCCTAGAGTAACCACTTACTGAATGTCCAAGGATGTTTCTCTCAGGCCTCTTGTGTGTCATGTCCTCCCATGAGCAGTGGAAATGCTGGGTCTTGCAAGAACTTGCTAGTCTTAAATAGTGGATGCACTCAAATCAGCCAATCTCCGCCTCCATTATTAGCACAAGTTTCAACGATCCCAACAATGGCTAGAAAACGACCCCAGTGATTGCACTGGATGAATAGACGACCATCACATCAAATTCATGCAGACCACTGACATTTGATGAGGGGTCATTCACACTCCCATATAGGTTTCCTGATGCACAACATTGCCACCTGTTGGCCAGCAGAACAGTTGTTTTTCTACAGGTGATTCAAAGCAGTTCTGTGAAGAAGAGTTACCATTCAATAGCTACCCCAACAAAAGCACTTTCTGCTAAAGATATTTGGAAATGCCTCTGGTAAGGTGGCTATCATGGCATATCTATCACCAGGTCTGATTTTGTGTTCAAGTGTATGTAGTCTTTCAATACAGAATCATACCCCAACTTCATAGCACTTTCTGTGATATGGTAAGAGAGTGGCTAAAGTTGAAGTGTAACTCTCACTGATTTGTGTTTCTACAAAATAGTGAGAGCATATCAATTCTTCAATTGGTTGTGTGGTATGGCGCCATCAAAGGACTCACCACAACCAAGACAACCCCAAAGAGAAGCACTTATGAACACAAGAATCATCAATGCCTCCATTTGAAGTGATCCGAGTGTGTTTCCAACAAAACTGACGTCTGGGTAGCAGCCTGGTTAGTTGCATCAGTCATGTAAAACTACCCCAACAAGTAGCACTTGCTGAATTCAAAGGCCAAGTCAATGCTCAAGTTAGGGTAATAATGATGACATAAGTCTGCTAAAGGTGAAGTGCAACTCTCGCTGGGTTGTGTTTCTAACAGGTAGATGCCAGGATGTCACTTCAATCAGTTGTGTGTTATTGCTCCCACAGAGGCCTCGCCACAACCAAGACAACCCCAAAGAGAAGCACTTATGAAGACGAGAATCATCAATGCCTCCATTTGAAGTGATCCGAGTGTGTTTCCAACAAAACTGAACTCCGTGCAGCAGGCTGGTAAGTTGCATCAGTCAAATAAAACTACCCCAACAAGTAGCACTTACCGAATTCAAAGGTCAAGTCAATGCTCAAGTTAGGGTAATAATGATGACATTACAAGTTGGAAAAAATGCTCTTCTCCCTAGAGTAACCACTTACTGAATGTCCAAGGATGTTTCTCTCAGGCCTCTTGTGTGTCATGTCCTCCCATGAGCAGTGGAAATGCTGGGTCTTGCAAGAACTTGCTAGTCTTAAATAGTGGATGCACTCAAATCAGCCAATCTCCGCCTCCATTATTAGCACAAGTTTCAACGATCCCAACAATGGCTAGAAAACGACCCCAGTGATTGCACTGGATGAATAGACGACCATCACATCAAATTCATGCAGACCACTGACATTTGATGAGGGGTCATTCACACTCCCATATAGGTTTCCTGATGCACAACATTGCCACCTGTTGGCCAGCAGAACAGTTGTTTTTCTACAGGTGATTCAAAGCAGTTCTGTGAAGAAGAGTTACCATTCAATAGCTACCCCAACAAAAGCACTTTCTGCTAAAGATATTTGGAAATGCCTCTGGTAAGGTGGCTATCATGGCATATCTATCACCAGGTCTGATTTTGTGTTCAAGTGTATGTAGTCTTTCAATACAGAATCATACCCCAACTTCATAGCACTTTCTGTGATATGGTAAGAGAGTGGCTAAAGTTGAAGTGTAACTCTCACTGATTTGTGTTTCTACAAAATAGTGAGAGCATATCAATTCTTCAATTGGTTGTGTGGTATGGCGCCATCAAAGGACTCACCACAACCAAGACAACCCCAAAGAGAAGCACTTATGAACACAAGAATCATCAATGCCTCCATTTGAAGTGATCCGAGTGTGTTTCCAACAAAACTGACGTCTGGGTAGCAGCCTGGTTAGTTGCATCAGTCATGTAAAACTACCCCAACAAGTAGCACTTGCTGAATTCAAAGGCCAAGTCAATGCTCAAGTTAGGGTAATAATGATGACATAAGTTTGCTAAAGGTGAAGTGCAACTCTCGCTGGGTTGTGTTTCTAACAGGTAGATGCCAGGATGTCACTTCTTCAATCAGTTGTGTGTTATTGCTCCCACAGAGGCCTCGCCACAACCAAGACAACCCCAAAGAGAAGCACTTATGAAGACGAGAATCATCAATGCCTCCATTTGAAGTGGATGCCGAGTGTGTTTCCAACAAAACTGAACTCCGTGCAGCAGGCTGGTAAGTTGCATCAGTCAAATAAAACTACCCCAACAAGTAGCACTTACCGAATTCAAAGGTCAAGTCAATGCTCAAGTTAGGGTAATAATGATGACATTACAAGTTGGAAAAAATGCTCTTCTCCCTAGAGTAACCACTTACTGAATGTCCAAGGATGTTTCTCTCAGGCCTCTTGTGTGTCATGTCCTCCCATGAGCAGTGGAAATGCTGGGTCTTGCAAGAACTTGCTAGTCTTAAATAGTGGATGCACTCAAATCAGCCAATCTCCGCCTCCATTATTAGCACAAGTTTCAACGATCCCAACAATGGCTAGAAAACGACCCCAGTGATTGCACTGGATGAATAGACGACCATCACATCAAATTCATGCAGACCACTGACATTTGATGAGGGGTCATTCACACTCCCATATAGGTTTCCTGATGCACAACATTGCCACCTGTTGGCCAGCAGAACAGTTGTTTTTCTACAGGTGATTCAAAGCAGTTCTGTGAAGAAGAGTTACCATTCAATAGCTACCCCAACAAAAGCACTTTCTGCTAAAGATATTTGGAAATGCCTCTGGTAAGGTGGCTATCATGGCATATCTATCACCAGGTCTGATTTTGTGTTCAAGTGTATGTAGTCTTTCAATACAGAATCATACCCCAACTTCATAGCACTTTCTGTGATATGGTAAGAGAGTGGCTAAAGTTGAAGTGTAACTCTCACTGATTTGTGTTTCTACAAAATAGTGAGAGCATATCAATTCTTCAATTGGTTGTGTGGTATGGCGCCATCAAAGGACTCACCACAACCAAGACAACCCCAAAGAGAAGCACTTATGAACACAAGAATCATCAATGCCTCCATTTGAAGTGATCCGAGTGTGTTTCCAACAAAACTGACGTCTGGGTAGCAGCCTGGTTAGTTGCATCAGTCATGTAAAACTACCCCAACAAGTAGCACTTGCTGAATTCAAAGGCCAAGTCAATGCTCAAGTTAGGGTAATAATGATGACATAAGTTTGCTAAAGGTGAAGTGCAACTCTCGCTGGGTTGTGTTTCTAACAGGTAGATGCCAGGATGTCACTTCTTCAATCAGTTGTGTGTTATTGCTCCCACAGAGGCCTCGCCACAACCAAGACAACCCCAAAGAGAAGCACTTATGAAGACGAGAATCATCAATGCCTCCATTTGAAGTGATCCGAGTGTGTTTCCAACAAAACTGAACTCCGTGCAGCAGGCTGGTAAGTTGCATCAGTCAAATAAAACTACCCCAACAAGTAGCACTTACCGAATTCAAAGGTCAAGTCAATGCTCAAGTTAGGGTAATAATGATGACATTACAAGTTGGAAAAAATGCTCTTCTCCCTAGAGTAACCACTTACTGAATGTCCAAGGATGTTTCTCTCAGGCCTCTTGTGTGTCATGTCCTCCCATGAGCAGTGGAAATGCTGGGTCTTGCAAGAACTTGCTAGTCTTAAATAGTGGATGCACTCAAATCAGCCAATCTCCGCCTCCATTATTAGCACAAGTTTCAACGATCCCAACAATGGCTAGAAAACGACCCCAGTGATTGCACTGGATGAATAGACGACCATCACATCAAATTCATGCAGACCACTGACATTTGATGAGGGGTCATTCACACTCCCATATAGGTTTCCTGATGCACAACATTGCCACCTGTTGGCCAGCAGAACAGTTGTTTTTCTACAGGTGATTCAAAGCAGTTCTGTGAAGAAGAGTTACCATTCAATAGCTACCCCAACAAAAGCACTTTCTGCTAAAGATATTTGGAAATGCCTCTGGTAAGGTGGCTATCATGGCATATCTATCACCAGGTCTGATTTTGTGTTCAAGTGTATGTAGTCTTTCAATACAGAATCATACCCCAACTTCATAGCACTTTCTGTGATATGGTAAGAGAGTGGCTAAAGTTGAAGTGTAACTCTCACTGATTTGTGTTTCTACAAAATAGTGAGAGCATATCAATTCTTCAATTGGTTGTGTGGTATGGCGCCATCAGAGGACTCACCACAACCAAGACAACCCCAAAGAGAAGCACTTATGAACACAAGAATCATCAATGCCTCCATTTGAAGTGATCCGAGTGTGTTTCCAACAAAACTGACGTCTGGGTAGCAGCCTGGTTAGTTGCATCAGTCATGTAAAACTACCCCAACAAGTAGCACTTGCTGAATTCAAAGGCCAAGTCAATGCTCAAGTTAGGGTAATAATGATGACATAAGTTTGCTAAAGGTGAAGTGCAACTCTCGCTGGGTTGTGTTTCTAACAGGTAGATGCCAGGATGTCACTTCTTCAATCAGTTGTGTGTTATTGCTCCCACAGAGGCCTCGCCACAACCAAGACAACCCCAAAGAGAAGCACTTATGAAGACGAGAATCATCAATGCCTCCATTTGAAGTGATCCGAGTGTGTTTCCAACAAAACTGAACTCCGTGCAGCAGGCTGGTAAGTTGCATCAGTCAAATAAAACTACCCCAACAAGTAGCACTTACCGAATTCAAAGGTCAAGTCAATGCTCAAGTTAGGGTAATAATGATGACATTACAAGTTGGAAAAAATGCTCTTCTCCCTAGAGTAACCACTTACTGAATGTCCAAGGATGTTTCTCTCAGGCCTCTTGTGTGTCATGTCCTCCCATGAGCAGTGGAAATGCTGGGTCTTGCAAGAACTTGCTAGTCTTAAATAGTGGATGCACTCAAATCAGCCAAACTCCGCCTCCATTATTAGCACAAGTTTCAACGATCCCAACAATGGCTAGAAAACGACCCCAGTGATTGCACTGGATGAATAGACGACCATCACATCAAATTCATGCAGACCACTGACATTTGATGAGGGGTCATTCACACTCCCATATAGGTTTCCTGATGCACAACATTGCCACCTGTTGGCCAGCAGAACAGTTGTTTTTCTACAGGTGATTCAAAGCAGTTCTGTGAAGAAGAGTTACCATTCAATAGCTACCCCAACAAAAGCACTTTCTGCTAAAGATATTTGGAAATGCCTCTGGTAAGGTGGCTATCATGGCATATCTATCACCAGGTCTGATTTTGTGTTCAAGTGTATGTAGTCTTTCAATACAGAATCATACCCCAACTTCATAGCACTTTCTGTGATATGGTAAGAGAGTGGCTAAAGTTGAAGTGTAACTCTCACTGATTTGTGTTTCTACAAAATAGTGAGAGCATATCAATTCTTCAATTGGTTGTGTGGTATGGCGCCATCAAAGGACTCACCACAACCAAGACAACCCCAAAGAGAAGCACTTATGAACACAAGAATCATCAATGCCTCCATTTGAAGTGATCCGAGTGTGTTTCCAACAAAACTGACGTCTGGGTAGCAGCCTGGTTAGTTGCATCAGTCATGTAAAACTACCCCAACAAGTAGCACTTGCTGAATTCAAAGGCCAAGTCAATGCTCAAGTTAGGGTAATAATGATGACATAAGTTTGCTAAAGGTGAAGTGCAACTCTCGCTGGGTTGTGTTTCTAACAGGTAGATGCCAGGATGTCACTTCTTCAATCAGTTGTGTGTTATTGCTCCCACAGAGGCCTCGCCACAACCAAGACAACCCCAAAGAGAAGCACTTATGAAGACGAGAATCATCAATGCCTCCATTTGAAGTGATCCGAGTGTGTTTCCAACAAAACTGAACTCCGTGCAGCAGGCTGGTAAGTTGCATCAGTCAAATAAAACTACCCCAACAAGTAGCACTTACCGAATTCAAAGGTCAAGTCAATGCTCAAGTTAGGGTAATAATGATGACATTACAAGTTGGAAAAAATGCTCTTCTCCCTAGAGTAACCACTTATTGAATGTCCAAGCATGTTTCTCTCAGGCCTCTTGTGTGTCATGTCCTCCCATGAGCAGTGGAAATGCTGGGTCTTGCAAGAATTTGCTAGTCTTAAATAGTGGATGCACTCAAATCAGCCAAACTCCGCCTCCATTATTAGCACAAGTTTCAACGATCCCAACAATGGCTAGAAAACGACCCCAGTGATTGCACTGGATGAATAGACGACCATCACATCAAATTCATGCAGACCACTGACATTTGATGAGGGGTCATTCACACTCCCATATAGGTTTCCTGATGCACAACATTGCCACCTGTTGGCCAGCAGAACAGTTGTTTTTCTACAGGTGATTCAAAGCAGTTCTGTGAAGAAGAGTTACCATTCAATAGCTACCCCAACAAAAGCACTTTCTGCTAAAGATATTTGGAAATGCCTCTGGTAAGGTGGCTATCATGGCATATCTATCACCAGGTCTGATTTTGTGTTCAAGTGTATGTAGTCTTTCAATACAGAATCATACCTCAACTTCATAGCACTTTCTGTGATATGGTAAGAGAGTGGCTAAAGTTGAAGTGTAACTCTCACTGATTTGTGTTTCTACAAAATAGTGAGAGCATATCAATTCTTCAATTGGTTGTGTGGTATGGCGCCATCAAAGGACTCACCACAACCAAGACAACCCCAAAGAGAAGCACTTATGAACACAAGAATCATCAATGCCTCCATTTGAAGTGATCCGAGTGTGTTTCCAACAAAACTGACGTCTGGGTAGCAGCCTGGTTAGTTGCATCAGTCATGTAAAACTACCCCAACAAGTAGCACTTGCTGAATTCAAAGGCCAAGTCAATGCTCAAGTTAGGGTAATAATGATGACATAAGTTTGCTAAAGGTGAAGTGCAACTCTCGCTGGGTTGTGTTTCTAACAGGTAGATGCCAGGATGTCACTTCTTCAATCAGTTGTGTGTTATTGCTCCCACAGAGGCCTCGCCACAACCAAGACAACCCCAAAGAGAAGCACTTATGAAGACGAGAATCATCAATGCCTCCATTTGAAGTGATCCGAGTGTGTTTCCAACAAAACTGAACTCCGTGCAGCAGGCTGGTAAGTTGCATCAGTCAAATAAAACTACCCCAACAAGTAGCACTTACCGAATTCAAAGGTCAAGTCAATGCTCAAGTTAGGGTAATAATGATGACATTACAAGTTGGAAAAAATGCTCTTCTCCCTAGAGTAACCACTTACTGAATGTCCAAGGATGTTTCTCTCAGGCCTCTTGTGTGTCATGTCCTCCCATGAGCAGTGGAAATGCTGGGTCTTGCAAGAACTTGCTAGTCTTAAATAGTGGATGCACTCAAATCAGCCAATCTCCGCCTCCATTATTAGCACAAGTTTCAACGATCCCAACAATGGCTAGAAAACGACCCCAGTGATTGCACTGGATGAATAGACGACCATCACATCAAATTCATGCAGACCACTGACATTTGATGAGGGGTCATTCACACTCCCATATAGGTTTCCTGATGCACAACATTGCCACCTGTTGGCCAGCAGAACAGTTGTTTTTCTACAGGTGATTCAAAGCAGTTCTGTGAAGAAGAGTTACCATTCAATAGCTACCCCAACAAAAGCACTTTCTGCTAAAGATATTTGGAAATGCCTCTGGTAAGGTGGCTATCATGGCATATCTATCACCAGGTCTGATTTTGTGTTCAAGTGTATGTAGTCTTTCAATACAGAATCATACCCCAACTTCATAGCACTTTCTGTGATATGGTAAGAGAGTGGCTAAAGTTGAAGTGTAACTCTCACTGATTTGTGTTTCTACAAAATAGTGAGAGCATATCAATTCTTCAATTGGTTGTGTGGTATGGCGCCATCAAAGGACTCACCACAACCAAGACAACCCCAAAGAGAAGCACTTATGAACACAAGAATCATCAATGCCTCCATTTGAAGTGATCCGAGTGTGTTTCCAACAAAACTGACGTCTGGGTAGCAGCCTGGTTAGTTGCATCAGTCATGTAAAACTACCCCAACAAGTAGCACTTGCTGAATTCAAAGGCCAAGTCAATGCTCAAGTTAGGGTAATAATGATGACATAAGTTTGCTAAAGGTGAAGTGCAACTCTCGCTGGGTTGTGTTTCTAACAGGTAGATGCCAGGATGTCACTTCTTCAATCAGTTGTGTGTTATTGCTCCCACAGAGGCCTCGCCACAACCAAGACAACCCCAAAGAGAAGCACTTATGAAGACGAGAATCATCAATGCCTCCATTTGAAGTGATCCGAGTGTGTTTCCAACAAAACTGAACTCCGTGCAGCAGGCTGGTAAGTTGCATCAGTCAAATAAAACTACCCCAACAAGTAGCACTTACCGAATTCAAAGGTCAAGTCAATGCTCAAGTTAGGGTAATAATGATGACATTACAAGTTGGAAAAAATGCTCTTCTCCCTAGAGTAACCACTTACTGAATGTCCAAGGATGTTTCTCTCAGGCCTCTTGTGTGTCATGTCCTCCCATGAGCAGTGGAAATGCTGGGTCTTGCAAGAACTTGCTAGTCTTAAATAGTGGATGCACTCAAATCAGCCAATCTCCGCCTCCATTATTAGCACAAGTTTCAACGATCCCAACAATGGCTAGAAAACGACCCCAGTGATTGCACTGGATGAATAGACGACCATCACATCAAATTCATGCAGACCACTGACATTTGATGAGGGGTCATTCACACTCCCATATAGGTTTCCTGATGCACAACATTGCCACCTGTTGGCCAGCAGAACAGTTGTTTTTCTACAGGTGATTCAAAGCAGTTCTGTGAAGAAGAGTTACCATTCAATAGCTACCCCAACAAAAGCACTTTCTGCTAAAGATATTTGGAAATGCCTCTGGTAAGGTGGCTATCATGGCATATCTATCACCAGGTCTGATTTTGTGTTCAAGTGTATGTAGTCTTTCAATACAGAATCATACCCCAACTTCATAGCACTTTCTGTGATATGGTAAGAGAGTGGCTAAAGTTGAAGTGTAACTCTCACTGATTTGTGTTTCTACAAAATAGTGAGAGCATATCAATTCTTCAATTGGTTGTGTGGTATGGCGCCATCAAAGGACTCACCACAACCAAGACAACCCCAAAGAGAAGCACTTATGAACACAAGAATCATCAATGCCTCCATTTGAAGTGATCCGAGTGTGTTTCCAACAAAACTGACGTCTGGGTAGCAGCCTGGTTAGTTGCATCAGTCATGTAAAACTACCCCAACAAGTAGCACTTGCTGAATTCAAAGGCCAAGTCAATGCTCAAGTTAGGGTAATAATGATGACATAAGTTTGCTAAAGGTGAAGTGCAACTCTCGCTGGGTTGTGTTTCTAACAGGTAGATGCCAGGATGTCACTTCTTCAATCAGTTGTGTGTTATTGCTCCCACAGAGGCCTCGCCACAACCAAGACAACCCCAAAGAGAAGCACTTATGAAGACGAGAATCATCAATGCCTCCATTTGAAGTGATCCGAGTGTGTTTCCAACAAAACTGAACTCCGTGCAGCAGGCTGGTAAGTTGCATCAGTCAAATAAAACTACCCCAACAAGTAGCACTTACCGAATTCAAAGGTCAAGTCAATGCTCAAGTTAGGGTAATAATGATGACATTACAAGTTGAAAAAATGCTCTTCTCCCTAGAGTAACCACTTACTGAATGTCCAAGGATGTTTCTCTCAGGCCTCTTGTGTGTCATGTCCTCCCATGAGCAGTGGAAATGCTGGGTCTTGCAAGAACTTGCTAGTCTTAAATAGTGGATGCACTCAAATCAGCCAAACTCCGCCTCCATTATTAGCACAAGTTTCAACGATCCCAACAATGGCTAGAAAACGACCCCAGTGATTGCACTGGATGAATAGACGACCATCACATCAAATTCATGCAGACCACTGACATTTGATGAGGGGTCATTCACACTCCCATATAGGTTTCCTGATGCACAACATTGCCACCTGTTGGCCAGCAGAACAGTTGTTTTTCTACAGGTGATTCAAAGCAGTTCTGTGAAGAAGAGTTACCATTCAATAGCTACCCCAACAAAAGCACTTTCTGCTAAAGATATTTGGAAATGCCTCTGGTAAGGTGGCTATCATGGCATATCTATCACCAGGTCTGATTTTGTGTTCAAGTGTATGTAGTCTTTCAATACAGAATCATACCCCAACTTCATAGCACTTTCTGTGATATGGTAAGAGAGTGGCTAAAGTTGAAGTGTAACTCTCACTGATTTGTGTTTCTACAAAATAGTGAGAGCATATCAATTCTTCAATTGGTTGTGTGGTATGGCGCCATCAAAGGACTCACCACAACCAAGACAACCCCAAAGAGAAGCACTTATGAACACAAGAATCATCAATGCCTCCATTTGAAGTGATCCGAGTGTGTTTCCAACAAAACTGACGTCTGGGTAGCAGCCTGGTTAGTTGCATCAGTCATGTAAAACTACCCCAACAAGTAGCACTTGCTGAATTCAAAGGCCAAGTCAATGCTCAAGTTAGGGTAATAATGATGACATAAGTTTGCTAAAGGTGAAGTGCAACTCTCGCTGGGTTGTGTTTCTAACAGGTAGATGCCAGGATGTCACTTCTTCAATCAGTTGTGTGTTATTGCTCCCACAGAGGCCTCGCCACAACCAAGACAACCCCAAAGAGAAGCACTTATGAAGACGAGAATCATCAATGCCTCCATTTGAAGTGATCCGAGTGTGTTTCCAACAAAACTGAACTCCGTGCAGCAGGCTGGTAAGTTGCATCAGTCAAATAAAACTACCCCAACAAGTAGCACTTACCGAATTCAAAGGTCAAGTCAATGCTCAAGTTAGGGTAATAATGATGACATTACAAGTTGGAAAAAATGCTCTTCTCCCTAGAGTAACCACTTACTGAATGTCCAAGGATGTTTCTCTCAGGCCTCTTGTGTGTCATGTCCTCCCATGAGCAGTGGAAATGCTGGGTCTTGCAAGAACTTGCTAGTCTTAAATAGTGGATGCACTCAAATCAGCCAATCTCCGCCTCCATTATTAGCACAAGTTTCAACGATCCCAACAATGGCTAGAAAACGACCCCAGTGATTGCACTGGATGAATAGACGACCATCACATCAAATTCATGCAGACCACTGACATTTGATGAGGGGTCATTCACACTCCCATATAGGTTTCCTGATGCACAACATTGCCACCTGTTGGCCAGCAGAACAGTTGTTTTTCTACAGGTGATTCAAAGCAGTTCTGTGAAGAAGAGTTACCATTCAATAGCTACCCCAACAAAAGCACTTTCTGCTAAAGATATTTGGAAATGCCTCTGGTAAGGTGGCTATCATGGCATATCTATCACCAGGTCTGATTTTGTGTTCAAGTGTATGTAGTCTTTCAATACAGAATCATACCCCAACTTCATAGCACTTTCTGTGATATGGTAAGAGAGTGGCTAAAGTTGAAGTGTAACTCTCACTGATTTGTGTTTCTACAAAATAGTGAGAGCATATCAATTCTTCAATTGGTTGTGTGGTATGGCGCCATCAAAGGACTCACCACAACCAAGACAACCCCAAAGAGAAGCACTTATGAACACAAGAATCATCAATGCCTCCATTTGAAGTGATCCGAGTGTGTTTCCAACAAAACTGACGTCTGGGTAGCAGCCTGGTTAGTTGCATCAGTCATGTAAAACTACCCCAACAAGTAGCACTTGCTGAATTCAAAGGCCAAGTCAATGCTCAAGTTAGGGTAATAATGATGACATAAGTTTGCTAAAGGTGAAGTGCAACTCTCGCTGGGTTGTGTTTCTAACAGGTAGATGCCAGGATGTCACTTCTTCAATCAGTTGTGTGTTATTGCTCCCACAGAGGCCTCGCCACAACCAAGACAACCCCAAAGAGAAGCACTTATGAAGACGAGAATCATCAATGCCTCCATTTGAAGTGATCCGAGTGTGTTTCCAACAAAACTGAACTCCGTGCAGCAGGCTGGTAAGTTGCATCAGTCAAATAAAACTACCCCAACAAGTAGCACTTACCGAATTCAAAGGTCAAGTCAATGCTCAAGTTAGGGTAATAATGATGACATTACAAGTTGGAAAAAATGCTCTTCTCCCTAGAGTAACCACTTACTGAATGTCCAAGGATGTTTCTCTCAGGCCTCTTGTGTGTCATGTCCTCCCATGAGCAGTGGAAATGCTGGGTCTTGCAAGAACTTGCTAGTCTTAAATAGTGGATGCACTCAAATCAGCCAATCTCCGCCTCCATTATTAGCACAAGTTTCAACGATCCCAACAATGGCTAGAAAACGACCCCAGTGATTGCACTGGATGAATAGACGACCATCACATCAAATTCATGCAGACCACTGACATTTGATGAGGGGTCATTCACACTCCCATATAGGTTTCCTGATGCACAACATTGCCACCTGTTGGCCAGCAGAACAGTTGTTTTTCTACAGGTGATTCAAAGCAGTTCTGTGAAGAAGAGTTACCATTCAATAGCTACCCCAACAAAAGCACTTTCTGCTAAAGATATTTGGAAATGCCTCTGGTAAGGTGGCTATCATGGCATATCTATCACCAGGTCTGATTTTGTGTTCAAGTGTATGTAGTCTTTCAATACAGAATCATACCCCAACTTCATAGCACTTTCTGTGATATGGTAAGAGAGTGGCTAAAGTTGAAGTGTAACTCTCACTGATTTGTGTTTCTACAAAATAGTGAGAGCATATCAATTCTTCAATTGGTTGTGTGGTATGGCGCCATCAAAGGACTCACCACAACCAAGACAACCCCAAAGAGAAGCACTTATGAACACAAGAATCATCAATGCCTCCATTTGAAGTGATCCGAGTGTGTTTCCAACAAAACTGACGTCTGGGTAGCAGCCTGGTTAGTTGCATCAGTCATGTAAAACTACCCCAACAAGTAGCACTTGCTGAATTCAAAGGCCAAGTCAATGCTCAAGTTAGGGTAATAATGATGACATAAGTTTGCTAAAGGTGAAGTGCAACTCTCGCTGGGTTGTGTTTCTAACAGGTAGATGCCAGGATGTCACTTCTTCAATCAGTTGTGTGTTATTGCTCCCACAGAGGCCTCGCCACAACCAAGACAACCCCAAAGAGAAGCACTTATGAAGACGAGAATCATCAATGCCTCCATTTGAAGTGATCCGAGTGTGTTTCCAACAAAACTGAACTCCGTGCAGCAGGCTGGTAAGTTGCATCAGTCAAATAAAACTACCCCAACAAGTAGCACTTACCGAATTCAAAGGTCAAGTCATTGCTCAAGTTAGGGTAATAATGATGACATTACAAGTTGAAAAAATGCTCTTCTCCCTAGAGTAACCACTTACTGAATGTCCAAGGATGTTTCTCTCAGGCCTCTTGTGTGTCATGTCCTCCCATGAGCAGTGGAAATGCTGGGTCTTGCAAGAACTTGCTAGTCTTAAATAGTGGATGCACTCAAATCAGCCAATCTCCGCCTCCATTATTAGCACAAGTTTCAACGATCCCAACAATGGCTAGAAAACGACCCCAGTGATTGCACTGGATGAATAGACGACCATCACATCAAATTCATGCAGACCACTGACATTTGATGAGGGGTCATTCACACTCCCATATAGGTTTCCTGATGCACAACATTGCCACCTGTTGGCCAGCAGAACAGTTGTTTTTCTACAGGTGATTCAAAGCAGTTCTGTGAAGAAGAGTTACCATTCAATAGCTACCCCAACAAAAGCACTTTCTGCTAAAGATATTTGGAAATGCCTCTGGTAAGGTGGCTATCATGGCATATCTATCACCAGGTCTGATTTTGTGTTCAAGTGTATGTAGTCTTTCAATACAGAATCATACCCCAACTTCATAGCACTTTCTGTGATATGGTAAGAGAGTGGCTAAAGTTGAAGTGTAACTCTCACTGATTTGTGTTTCTACAAAATAGTGAGAGCATATCAATTCTTCAATTGGTTGTGTGGTATGGCGCCATCAAAGGACTCACCACAACCAAGACAACCCCAAAGAGAAGCACTTATGAACACAAGAATCATCAACGCCTCCATTTGAACTGATCCGAGTGTGTTTCCAACAAAACTGACGTCTGGGTAGCAGCCTGGTTAGTTGCATCAGTCATGTAAAACTACCCCAACAAGTAGCACTTGCTGAATTCAAAGGCCAAGTCAATGCTCAAGTTAGGGTAATAATGATGACATAAGTTTGCTAAAGGTGAAGTGCAACTCTCGCTGGGTTGTGTTTCTAACAGGTAGATGCCAGGATGTCACTTCTTCAATCAGTTGTGTGTTATTGCTCCCACAGAGGCCTCGCCACAACCAAGACAACCCCAAAGAGAAGCACTTATGAAGACGAGAATCATCAATGCCTCCATTTGAAGTGATCCGAGTGTGTTTCCAACAAAACTGAACTCCGTGCAGCAGGCTGGTAAGTTGCATCAGTCAAATAAAACTACCCCAACAAGTAGCACTTACCGAATTCAAAGGTCAAGTCATTGCTCAAGTTAGGGTAATAATGATGACATTACAAGTTGAAAAAATGCTCTTCTCCCTAGAGTAACCACTTACTGAATGTCCAAGGATGTTTCTCTCAGGCCTCTTGTGTGTCATGTCCTCCCATGAGCAGTGGAAATGCTGGGTCTTGCAAGAACTTGCTAGTCTTAAATAGTGGATGCACTCAAATCAGCCAATCTCCGCCTCCATTATTAGCACAAGTTTCAACGATCCCAACAATGGCTAGAAAACGACCCCAGTGATTGCACTGGATGAATAGACGACCATCACATCAAATTCATGCAGACCACTGACATTTGATGAGGGGTCATTCACACTCCCATATAGGTTTCCTGATGCACAACATTGCCACCTGTTGGCCAGCAGAACAGTTGTTTTTCTACAGGTGATTCAAAGCAGTTCTGTGAAGAAGAGTTACCATTCAATAGCTACCCCAACAAAAGCACTTTCTGCTAAAGATATTTGGAAATGCCTCTGGTAAGGTGGCTATCATGGCATATCTATCACCAGGTCTGATTTTGTGTTCAAGTGTATGTAGTCTTTCAATACAGAATCATACCCCAACTTCATAGCACTTTCTGTGATATGGTAAGAGAGTGGCTAAAGTTGAAGTGTAACTCTCACTGATTTGTGTTTCTACAAAATAGTGAGAGCATATCAATTCTTCAATTGGTTGTGTGGTATGGCGCCATCAAAGGACTCACCACAACCAAGACAACCCCAAAGAGAAGCACTTATGAACACAAGAATCATCAATGCCTCCATTTGAAGTGATCCGAGTGTGTTTCCAACAAAACTGACGTCTGGGTAGCAGCCTGGTTAGTTGCATCAGTCATGTAAAACTACCCCAACAAGTAGCACTTGCTGAATTCAAAGGCCAAGTCAATGCTCAAGTTAGGGTAATAATGATGACATAAGTTTGCTAAAGGTGAAGTGCAACTCTCGCTGGGTTGTGTTTCTAACAGGTAGATGCCAGGATGTCACTTCTTCAATCAGTTGTGTGTTATTGCTCCCACAGAGGCCTCGCCACAACCAAGACAACCCCAAAGAGAAGCACTTATGAAGACGAGAATCATCAATGCCTCCATTTGAAGTGATCCGAGTGTGTTTCCAACAAAACTGAACTCCGTGCAGCAGGCTGGTAAGTTGCATCAGTCAAATAAAACTACCCCAACAAGTAGCACTTACCGAATTCAAAGGTCAAGTCAATGCTCAAGTTAGGGTAATAATGATGACATTACAAGTTGAAAAAATGCTCTTCTCCCTAGAGTAACCACTTACTGAATGTCCAAGGATGTTTCTCTCAGGCCTCTTGTGTGTCATGTCCTCCCATGAGCAGTGGAAATGCTGGGTCTTGCAAGAACTTGCTAGTCTTAAATAGTGGATGCACTCAAATCAGCCAATCTCCGCCTCCATTATTAGCACAAGTTTCAACGATCCCAACAATGGCTAGAAAACGACCCCAGTGATTGCACTGGATGAATAGACGACCATCACATCAAATTCATGCAGACCACTGACATTTGATGAGGGGTCATTCACACTCCCATATAGGTTTCCTGATGCACAACATTGCCACCTGTTGGCCAGCAGAACAGTTGTTTTTCTACAGGTGATTCAAAGCAGTTCTGTGAAGAAGAGTTACCATTCAATAGCTACCCCAACAAAAGCACTTTCTGCTAAAGATATTTGGAAATGCCTCTGGTAAGGTGGCTATCATGGCATATCTATCACCAGGTCTGATTTTGTGTTCAAGTGTATGTAGTCTTTCAATACAGAATCATACCCCAACTTCATAGCACTTTCTGTGATATGGTAAGAGAGTGGCTAAAGTTGAAGTGTAACTCTCACTGATTTGTGTTTCTACAAAATAGTGAGAGCATATCAATTCTTCAATTGGTTGTGTGGTATGGCGCCATCAAAGGACTCACCACAACCAAGACAACCCCAAAGAGAAGCACTTATGAACACAAGAATCATCAATGCCTCCATTTGAAGTGATCCGAGTGTGTTTCCAACAAAACTGACGTCTGGGTAGCAGCCTGGTTAGTTGCATCAGTCATGTAAAACTACCCCAACAAGTAGCACTTGCTGAATTCAAAGGCCAAGTCAATGCTCAAGTTAGGGTAATAATGATGACATAAGTTTGCTAAAGGTGAAGTGCAACTCTCGCTGGGTTGTGTTTCTAACAGGTAGATGCCAGGATGTCACTTCTTCAATCAGTTGTGTGTTATTGCTCCCACAGAGGCCTCGCCACAACCAAGACAACCCCAAAGAGAAGCACTTATGAAGACGAGAATCATCAATGCCTCCATTTGAAGTGATCCGAGTGTGTTTCCAACAAAACTGAACTCCGTGCAGCAGGCTGGTAAGTTGCATCAGTCAAATAAAACTACCCCAACAAGTAGCACTTACCGAATTCAAAGGTCAAGTCAATGCTCAAGTTAGGGTAATAATGATGACATTACAAGTTGAAAAAATGCTCTTCTCCCTAGAGTAACCACTTACTGAATGTCCAAGGATGTTTCTCTCAGGCCTCTTGTGTGTCATGTCCTCCCATGAGCAGTGGAAATGCTGGGTCTTGCAAGAACTTGCTAGTCTTAAATAGTGGATGCACTCAAATCAGCCAATCTCCGCCTCCATTATTAGCACAAGTTTCAACGATCCCAACAATGGCTAGAAAACGACCCCAGTGATTGCACTGGATGAATAGACGACCATCACATCAAATTCATGCAGACCACTGACATTTGATGAGGGGTCATTCACACTCCCATATAGGTTTCCTGATGCACAACATTGCCACCTGTTGGCCAGCAGAACAGTTGTTTTTCTACAGGTGATTCAAAGCAGTTCTGTGAAGAAGAGTTACCATTCAATAGCTACCCCAACAAAAGCACTTTCTGCTAAAGATATTTGGAAATGCCTCTGGTAAGGTGGCTATCATGGCATATCTATCACCAGGTCTGATTTTGTGTTCAAGTGTATGTAGTCTTTCAATACAGAATCATACCCCAACTTCATAGCACTTTCTGTGATATGGTAAGAGAGTGGCTAAAGTTGAAGTGTAACTCTCACTGATTTGTGTTTCTACAAAATAGTGAGAGCATATCAATTCTTCAATTGGTTGTGTGGTATGGCGCCATCAAAGGACTCACCACAACCAAGACAACCCCAAAGAGAAGCACTTATGAACACAAGAATCATCAACGCCTCCATTTGAACTGATCCGAGTGTGTTTCCAACAAAACTGACGTCTGGGTAGCAGCCTGGTTAGTTGCATCAGTCATGTAAAACTACCCCAACAAGTAGCACTTGCTGAATTCAAAGGCCAAGTCAATGCTCAAGTTAGGGTAATAATGATGACATAAGTTTGCTAAAGGTGAAGTGCAACTCTCGCTGGGTTGTGTTTCTAACAGGTAGATGCCAGGATGTCACTTCTTCAATCAGTTGTGTGTTATTGCTCCCACAGAGGCCTCGCCACAACCAAGACAACCCCAAAGAGAAGCACTTATGAAGACGAGAATCATCAATGCCTCCATTTGAAGTGATCCGAGTGTGTTTCCAACAAAACTGAACTCCGTGCAGCAGGCTGGTAAGTTGCATCAGTCAAATAAAACTACCCCAACAAGTAGCACTTACCGAATTCAAAGGTCAAGTCATTGCTCAAGTTAGGGTAATAATGATGACATTACAAGTTGAAAAAATGCTCTTCTCCCTAGAGTAACCACTTACTGAATGTCCAAGGATGTTTCTCTCAGGCCTCTTGTGTGTCATGTCCTCCCATGAGCAGTGGAAATGCTGGGTCTTGCAAGAACTTGCTAGTCTTAAATAGTGGATGCACTCAAATCAGCCAATCTCCGCCTCCATTATTAGCACAAGTTTCAACGATCCCAACAATGGCTAGAAAACGACCCCAGTGATTGCACTGGATGAATAGACGACCATCACATCAAATTCATGCAGACCACTGACATTTGATGAGGGGTCATTCACACTCCCATATAGGTTTCCTGATGCACAACATTGCCACCTGTTGGCCAGCAGAACAGTTGTTTTTCTACAGGTGATTCAAAGCAGTTCTGTGAAGAAGAGTTACCATTCAATAGCTACCCCAACAAAAGCACTTTCTGCTAAAGATATTTGGAAATGCCTCTGGTAAGGTGGCTATCATGGCATATCTATCACCAGGTCTGATTTTGTGTTCAAGTGTATGTAGTCTTTCAATACAGAATCATACCCCAACTTCATAGCACTTTCTGTGATATGGTAAGAGAGTGGCTAAAGTTGAAGTGTAACTCTCACTGATTTGTGTTTCTACAAAATAGTGAGAGCATATCAATTCTTCAATTGGTTGTGTGGTATGGCGCCATCAAAGGACTCACCACAACCAAGACAACCCCAAAGAGAAGCACTTATGAACACAAGAATCATCAATGCCTCCATTTGAAGTGATCCGAGTGTGTTTCCAACAAAACTGACGTCTGGGTAGCAGCCTGGTTAGTTGCATCAGTCATGTAAAACTACCCCAACAAGTAGCACTTGCTGAATTCAAAGGCCAAGTCAATGCTCAAGTTAGGGTAATAATGATGACATAAGTTTGCTAAAGGTGAAGTGCAACTCTCGCTGGGTTGTGTTTCTAACAGGTAGATGCCAGGATGTCACTTCTTCAATCAGTTGTGTGTTATTGCTCCCACAGAGGCCTCGCCACAACCAAGACAACCCCAAAGAGAAGCACTTATGAAGACGAGAATCATCAATGCCTCCATTTGAAGTGATCCGAGTGTGTTTCCAACAAAACTGAACTCCGTGCAGCAGGCTGGTAAGTTGCATCAGTCAAATAAAACTACCCCAACAAGTAGCACTTACCGAATTCAAAGGTCAAGTCATTGCTCAAGTTAGGGTAATAATGATGACATTACAAGTTGAAAAAATGCTCTTCTCCCTAGAGTAACCACTTACTGAATGTCCAAGGATGTTTCTCTCAGGCCTCTTGTGTGTCATGTCCTCCCATGAGCAGTGGAAATGCTGGGTCTTGCAAGAACTTGCTAGTCTTAAATAGTGGATGCACTCAAATCAGCCAATCTCCGCCTCCATTATTAGCACAAGTTTCAACGATCCCAACAATGGCTAGAAAACGACCCCAGTGATTGCACTGGATGAATAGACGACCATCACATCAAATTCATGCAGACCACTGACATTTGATGAGGGGTCATTCACACTCCCATATAGGTTTCCTGATGCACAACATTGCCACCTGTTGGCCAGCAGAACAGTTGTTTTTCTACAGGTGATTCAAAGCAGTTCTGTGAAGAAGAGTTACCATTCAATAGCTACCCCAACAAAAGCACTTTCTGCTAAAGATATTTGGAAATGCCTCTGGTAAGGTGGCTATCATGGCATATCTATCACCAGGTCTGATTTTGTGTTCAAGTGTATGTAGTCTTTCAATACAGAATCATACCCCAACTTCATAGCACTTTCTGTGATATGGTAAGAGAGTGGCTAAAGTTGAAGTGTAACTCTCACTGATTTGTGTTTCTACAAAATAGTGAGAGCATATCAATTCTTCAATTGGTTGTGTGGTATGGCGCCATCAAAGGACTCACCACAACCAAGACAACCCCAAAGAGAAGCACTTATGAACACAAGAATCATCAATGCCTCCATTTGAAGTGATCCGAGTGTGTTTCCAACAAAACTGACGTCTGGGTAGCAGCCTGGTTAGTTGCATCAGTCATGTAAAACTACCCCAACAAGTAGCACTTGCTGAATTCAAAGGCCAAGTCAATGCTCAAGTTAGGGTAATAATGATGACATAAGTTTGCTAAAGGTGAAGTGCAACTCTCGCTGGGTTGTGTTTCTAACAGGTAGATGCCAGGATGTCACTTCTTCAATCAGTTGTGTGTTATTGCTCCCACAGAGGCCTCGCCACAACCAAGACAACCCCAAAGAGAAGCACTTATGAAGACGAGAATCATCAATGCCTCCATTTGAAGTGATCCGAGTGTGTTTCCAACAAAACTGAACTCCGTGCAGCAGGCTGGTAAGTTGCATCAGTCAAATAAAACTACCCCAACAAGTAGCACTTACCGAATTCAAAGGTCAAGTCAATGCTCAAGTTAGGGTAATAATGATGACATTACAAGTTGAAAAAATGCTCTTCTCCCTAGAGTAACCACTTACTGAATGTCCAAGGATGTTTCTCTCAGGCCTCTTGTGTGTCATGTCCTCCCATGAGCAGTGGAAATGCTGGGTCTTGCAAGAACTTGCTAGTCTTAAATAGTGGATGCACTCAAATCAGCCAATCTCCGCCTCCATTATTAGCACAAGTTTCAACGATCCCAACAATGGCTAGAAAACGACCCCAGTGATTGCACTGGATGAATAGACGACCATCACATCAAATTCATGCAGACCACTGACATTTGATGAGGGGTCATTCACACTCCCATATAGGTTTCCTGATGCACAACATTGCCACCTGTTGGCCAGCAGAACAGTTGTTTTTCTACAGGTGATTCAAAGCAGTTCTGTGAAGAAGAGTTACCATTCAATAGCTACCCCAACAAAAGCACTTTCTGCTAAAGATATTTGGAAATGCCTCTGGTAAGGTGGCTATCATGGCATATCTATCACCAGGTCTGATTTTGTGTTCAAGTGTATGTAGTCTTTCAATACAGAATCATACCCCAACTTCATAGCACTTTCTGTGATATGGTAAGAGAGTGGCTAAAGTTGAAGTGTAACTCTCACTGATTTGTGTTTCTACAAAATAGTGAGAGCATATCAATTCTTCAATTGGTTGTGTGGTATGGCGCCATCAAAGGACTCACCACAACCAAGACAACCCCAAAGAGAAGCACTTATGAACACAAGAATCATCAACGCCTCCATTTGAACTGATCCGAGTGTGTTTCCAACAAAACTGACGTCTGGGTAGCAGCCTGGTTAGTTGCATCAGTCATGTAAAACTACCCCAACAAGTAGCACTTGCTGAATTCAAAGGCCAAGTCAATGCTCAAGTTAGGGTAATAATGATGACATAAGTTTGCTAAAGGTGAAGTGCAACTCTCGCTGGGTTGTGTTTCTAACAGGTAGATGCCAGGATGTCACTTCTTCAATCAGTTGTGTGTTATTGCTCCCACAGAGGCCTCGCCACAACCAAGACAACCCCAAAGAGAAGCACTTATGAAGACGAGAATCATCAATGCCTCCATTTGAAGTGATCCGAGTGTGTTTCCAACAAAACTGAACTCCGTGCAGCAGGCTGGTAAGTTGCATCAGTCAAATAAAACTACCCCAACAAGTAGCACTTACCGAATTCAAAGGTCAAGTCATTGCTCAAGTTAGGGTAATAATGATGACATTACAAGTTGAAAAAATGCTCTTCTCCCTAGAGTAACCACTTACTGAATGTCCAAGGATGTTTCTCTCAGGCCTCTTGTGTGTCATGTCCTCCCATGAGCAGTGGAAATGCTGGGTCTTGCAAGAACTTGCTAGTCTTAAATAGTGGATGCACTCAAATCAGCCAATCTCCGCCTCCATTATTAGCACAAGTTTCAACGATCCCAACAATGGCTAGAAAACGACCCCAGTGATTGCACTGGATGAATAGACGACCATCACATCAAATTCATGCAGACCACTGACATTTGATGAGGGGTCATTCACACTCCCATATAGGTTTCCTGATGCACAACATTGCCACCTGTTGGCCAGCAGAACAGTTGTTTTTCTACAGGTGATTCAAAGCAGTTCTGTGAAGAAGAGTTACCATTCAATAGCTACCCCAACAAAAGCACTTTCTGCTAAAGATATTTGGAAATGCCTCTGGTAAGGTGGCTATCATGGCATATCTATCACCAGGTCTGATTTTGTGTTCAAGTGTATGTAGTCTTTCAATACAGAATCATACCCCAACTTCATAGCACTTTCTGTGATATGGTAAGAGAGTGGCTAAAGTTGAAGTGTAACTCTCACTGATTTGTGTTTCTACAAAATAGTGAGAGCATATCAATTCTTCAATTGGTTGTGTGGTATGGCGCCATCAAAGGACTCACCACAACCAAGACAACCCCAAAGAGAAGCACTTATGAACACAAGAATCATCAATGCCTCCATTTGAAGTGATCCGAGTGTGTTTCCAACAAAACTGACGTCTGGGTAGCAGCCTGGTTAGTTGCATCAGTCATGTAAAACTACCCCAACAAGTAGCACTTGCTGAATTCAAAGGCCAAGTCAATGCTCAAGTTAGGGTAATAATGATGACATAAGTTTGCTAAAGGTGAAGTGCAACTCTCGCTGGGTTGTGTTTCTAACAGGTAGATGCCAGGATGTCACTTCTTCAATCAGTTGTGTGTTATTGCTCCCACAGAGGCCTCGCCACAACCAAGACAACCCCAAAGAGAAGCACTTATGAAGACGAGAATCATCAATGCCTCCATTTGAAGTGATCCGAGTGTGTTTCCAACAAAACTGAACTCCGTGCAGCAGGCTGGTAAGTTGCATCAGTCAAATAAAACTACCCCAACAAGTAGCACTTACCGAATTCAAAGGTCAAGTCAATGCTCAAGTTAGGGTAATAATGATGACATTACAAGTTGGAAAAAATGCTCTTCTCCCTAGAGTAACCACTTACTGAATGTCCAAGGATGTTTCTCTCAGGCCTCTTGTGTGTCATGTCCTCCCATGAGCAGTGGAAATGCTGGGTCTTGCAAGAACTTGCTAGTCTTAAATAGTGGATGCACTCAAATCAGCCAATCTCCGCCTCCATTATTAGCACAAGTTTCAACGATCCCAACAATGGCTAGAAAACGACCCCAGTGATTGCACTGGATGAATAGACGACCATCACATCAAATTCATGCAGACCACTGACATTTGATGAGGGGTCATTCACACTCCCATATAGGTTTCCTGATGCACAACATTGCCACCTGTTGGCCAGCAGAACAGTTGTTTTTCTACAGGTGATTCAAAGCAGTTCTGTGAAGAAGAGTTACCATTCAATAGCTACCCCAACAAAAGCACTTTCTGCTAAAGATATTTGGAAATGCCTCTGGTAAGGTGGCTATCATGGCATATCTATCACCAGGTCTGATTTTGTGTTCAAGTGTATGTAGTCTTTCAATACAGAATCATACCCCAACTTCATAGCACTTTCTGTGATATGGTAAGAGAGTGGCTAAAGTTGAAGTGTAACTCTCACTGATTTGTGTTTCTACAAAATAGTGAGAGCATATCAATTCTTCAATTGGTTGTGTGGTATGGCGCCATCAAAGGACTCACCACAACCAAGACAACCCCAAAGAGAAGCACTTATGAACACAAGAATCATCAATGCCTCCATTTGAAGTGATCCGAGTGTGTTTCCAACAAAACTGACGTCTGGGTAGCAGCCTGGTTAGTTGCATCAGTCATGTAAAACTACCCCAACAAGTAGCACTTGCTGAATTCAAAGGCCAAGTCAATGCTCAAGTTAGGGTAATAATGATGACATAAGTTTGCTAAAGGTGAAGTGCAACTCTCGCTGGGTTGTGTTTCTAACAGGTAGATGCCAGGATGTCACTTCTTCAATCAGTTGTGTGTTATTGCTCCCACAGAGGCCTCGCCACAACCAAGACAACCCCAAAGAGAAGCACTTATGAAGACGAGAATCATCAATGCCTCCATTTGAAGTGATCCGAGTGTGTTTCCAACAAAACTGAA